>NW_022985452.1:105500-202574 GCF_010093595.1 Mytilinidion resinicola | reverse complement strand
CGCCAAGTTGCTCATGCTCGTCAGCGTGTGTGGATGCTCAGGCCCAAGCACCTTCTCACTCCGCGCCAGCGTCTGCCTGTTCATCGATTCCGCCGCCTCGTACCTTCCCCGGTAGATAAGTGTTATTCCAACTTCATTCATACTTGCAAGTGTCTGGTAGTGCTCCTCTCCTAAACTCTTTTCTCTCAATAATAATACTTCTCGGTGCGTTGTTTCTGCTGCTGAATATTGCCCGAGGCTCGTTTGACATCGTCCCACCCGGTCTAGAAGCGAAGCCCTTGCTGTTTCGTCCACTGTGCCGTTAGGTCTAGCCGCGTAGATTGCGTGCGAGAGGTATGTCGTCCATATTTCCTTCCTCTCATGCCCGCCGGGCGGCACTAGCTCCTCAAGCCGTGCCACTGCTGTGCCCGCCCAAGTCGCCCGCTCACCATGTCCGTCCAGCCACCAGACAGACGCCATGTGGACCAATCGGTGCATATCGAAGAACCTCTCTCTGTCCGGCTCTTGTACCGTCTGCCGGCGCTCCATAATGAACGCATATCCTGTCAGGGTCCCAAGCGCTTTAACTTGCTGCACCAAGGAGCCTCCAGGAGGTAAGAGCGACTGGGGAATGTTGATGCGATCGATGCACGCCATGAACGAAAGGTACTCTGCAGCAAGCCGGTCTTGCTTACATATCTGATCAAAGGAGATATGCCACGTCTTTGCAATTGTGCTGTCCATCTCTCGGTATCTGCTGGGGTCTTCAAAATGCTCGCTGAAGAGCTCGGTCTCTATACCAGTATGTCGGAACAATGATATGTACTCGGATACTGATATATTGTTATTGTTAATGAACGCGGCTGCCTGCACAATAGCAAGCGGTAGATATGTAAGTATCTCTAGCAGTTCGTCAACAGCCATCTCGTCATCAAGCAACGCTTGCTTCGTTATTCGTCGCGCTAGCAGCTGCCTAGTCTCAGCTTTACTCATATCATTCAGCTCTAAGATACTACTCTGCGTTAGATCTCCGGCCGCCTTCTTGCTCCGAGCAGTGAAAAGGATTGTGCCTCTATTACTGTGTGGGAGACAGTCGCTCAATCGGCCTAACATCGGATCGCTAGAAGTGGTACCTAATAGGACTCCAGGGTCATCGGCATTATCAACAATCATTAGCTAGTCGCCCAAGCTTCCTGAGCTTAGTGTCTCCTTAACAAGCTTCCTTATATCTGCCTTATCATCGGTAATCCCTGGTATATGGAGGCGGATTCCGATCTCCCGATAGGCAAGCTCGAAGCTCTCTTGGCTAATAGCAGGCACCCAGAAAACCAGACGTCTTGCATGTTTTGCCAGTGCGCGATATGCAAACTCAAGGGCAAGTGCTGATTTCCCGCAACCTCCCAGTCCACATATTGTTATGCGTCGGTGGGTGTTAGGCGAAAGGAGGCATTGTTCGAGAGATTGAAGCTGGTCTTTTCGTCCGATGAAGAGTTCGTTTCTTGGAAAAGGCAATAACAAGGAGACTGTATATCGTTAGCTGTGTATAGCTTGTGTAGAAGAATGCTGCTTTGCCAGAATTAAAACTTACCAGACAAGTCATGCAGGCTTTCAGTTCTCCGCCCTTCCTGCCGCTTCTGTATCTCCTCTCTTAGCCGTAGAGTTGCGTATGCTTCTCCTTCTCCATAGATAAGTGATAAGAATACCCCAAAGATTCCCAGTAGACAATATACTTTGTCCTCTTTCAACGTTGTTGTGCGTTTGGCTGCCCAGCTCATTCGCTCCTCAACACTAAGCGCGGCGAGACTCTGCCCTCTCAACACTCCGACAGGAATCCTGGTAATTTGATGGATTTCCTGCTCCAACGATATCCTACTGCCTAGCCGCTTGCCCTCTTTAGAGAAGAACTCAACGCTAGTAGGCGCTAAGAGCTCTTGCAACGTCCAGCCTCGCGTGAACCATCGGCTCCGTCGAAAGGCTTCCGCCCACGTTATCTGGAAGGCCTCGGCGTTGGAGACCTCCTCCGGCACAGAGACATCTGATAGGTATGCATAGCACTTGGACGCACGCTAGTACCAGCGGAACATAGAGTTGATGGCTGTACTAAGCTCATCGCTGGTAGACTTGTCAATGCAGCAGGTATCGACCCAGAAATATTGGAGGCCATGCGCTGCAGCTCGTCTGCCGCAGAAGCGGATTTTGGCGTAGCCAGTCTTGTCCTTGCCTGTGCCGGCTACCAGCTCATTGTACGTGACTTCTTGACCCTCGGTCCAGGTGTGCGATAGGATGGCATACGGGGGAAGGTCGTCATCTTTGAAAGAGATCAGCTCGAAGTCGCCGCCCAGTAAGCGCTTCAGAAGACGCATTATGGCACCTGCATGTACTCCGTGAGCAAAGAGTGTTGGTCGACTTCGATCGCAATGTAAGCGTAGAGCAGCGGTACATATCTCGACTTGCCCAAGTGTCGTGCATTAACACGGAACACATCGAGTAGGCTGCAAGCTGGCGCTCCATGGGCGCGTAGGGCTGTGTAGTCGGTGGTGCTCAGCCGCAAGCTCCACGTGCGCGCGGGGCCTATCACTAGAGCGCGGCCCAACCCGGGTCATGCCAGCAGTATGAGAATCTGTTGTCAGCATTGCTTAAAATACAGCTATCTCGTTTGTGACCTTTTCATACAGCTAGGAAGTGGGGCTCTCGTTTGGCAACTCTAGCTTCATGAGGCATTAAGTTAACACTAATGTGCAACAAGCTTAAATATCTGAGTACCTCGCTCGGGATAGAATCTTCCCATGTCTACCTATAATTTGGCAAGTTTTAGACGAGGTGCATGAACTTTCTGGTATATCCGAGGCTGCCCGGAGTAGGTTATTGTGAATGACTGCGGTGAGATGTGGTATTACAGGCTAAGCAGGAGGTTTTTGTAGAAGAAAGGAAGTGTGGACAAAGCTTAGGATTTAAGGTCTTTATTCCGAGATTATCTGCAGCTCTTGATTGTTGTTGACATTGTTACAACGAAAAGCACTGGCGGGTTTCCGCCACGCAGGGTTTTCCGCTACGCAGGGAGGGAACGTTAGCTTTGTCACCACTACCTCACAGGCATCGAAGACATCCAAGTCATGCGCATCATCCACTCTCTCCTCAGGCTTGAGCTATGAGTAGCATGACCTCAAAGCCCCCTTCCGCTCCGACTAGTTCATGAGCTCCTGCTCCTTCGCCGCCCTAAGCAGCAACCATCTCCCCGAGGACTTGTAAAGTCGCGTCCAAGTCCCCCTCATCCCGCCTACCTTACGCAAGCCGAATCTCTCCGCGCTCGACATAGACAGACAGTATGGAACGAGTCAAGGCTTTAGTGAGAAGGCGGTCTTCCTACGAGCCACTAGAAGGTGGTTCTGAAAGCCCCGATGGCGAGCGGATCGAACACCCGAAGTCACAGGCTTTCTCTTGGATTGACTACTCGGTCTTCTTCCTGCTTGGTATTGCAATGCTATGGGCCTGGTAGGTTGATTGAGATCCTGACTATTACATCCCATTTGTACTGACAAGCGCAGGAATATGTTCCTCGCCGCCGGTCCCTACTTTCAACGACGGTTCCAATCGAGTGACCGAATCCTACGCAACTTCCAATCTGCAGAACTCTCCGTCTCAACCATAGGGAGCTTAGGATCCACCATCCTCCTCACCAAGCTTCAAGCCCATGCCTCGTATCCGAGGCGCATAATGGCAGCGCTGGTCATAAATGTAGTAGTGTTCATGGTCCTCGCCATGTCGACCAAACTGTTTCCCGGAGTCTCCGCGGGCGTATACTTTGTCTTCTTGATACTCATGGTATTCTGTACGAGCGTTGCGACAGCTTTGTGCCAAAACGGCATCTTCGCGTACGTATCTGGCTTTGGACGGGAGGAATACACCCAGGGCATTATGGTCGGACAAGGTGTTGCTGGAGTTCTTCCGTGCATAGCACAGATTGTCTCTGTGCTCTCAGTACCGAAGAAGACGACGAGCGATGATACACCGCAAGAGTCCTCAACATCTGCGCTCGCTTACTTCCTGACGGCGACAGTCATCTCTACGATCTCGTTCCTCGCATTTGCACTACTGTTGTCACGCCATGGCCATGGGTACCACCACAAACCGCTCATGGACTCTATGGATGGCGAGGATGATATCGGAGTGATCGAACGAGCCTCGATACCGCTCATGACGCTATTCAAGAAGCTGAAGTGGCTTGCGGGTGCCGTTTTCCTCACTTTCGGTATCACGATGTTCTTTCCCGTCTTCACCCAACAGATCGAGAGTGTCAGGCCAGTGGCGAGCTCCCCTCGTCTCTTCCAACCTTCGTCTTTCATCCCGCTCGCATTTCTGTTCTGGAACGTCGGCGATCTTGTCGGGAGACTCGCTCCGGCGATCCCAGCGCTATCCCTAACATCACGACCACGGCTGCTATTCATTTTCTCAGCATGCCGCATTGTTTTCATACCTATGTATCTGCTTTGTAACATCCGAGGTCGCGGCGCTACGATCGTCAGCGACGCGTTCTATCTGTTGGTGATTCAAGTGCTTTTTGGATTTTCTAATGGGTATCTTGGGAGTAATTGCATGATGGGCTTTGTTGAGTGGGTGGATGTGGACGAGAGAGAAGCAGCAGGAGGATTTATGTCGCTCTGCTTGGTAGCTGGTCTATCAACGGGCAGTTTGTTGAGTTTCCTTGCTGCTGCTTCAGCGTAGAGAAACAGAGTTGCAGACTAGGAGTCTAGAGTATCTTCAAATAATCCTTCTTGCGCACAAGCCTGTGCTTCTCGGGGAGTGTGGAGTTGCATTAGAGAGCAGAGTTGTAGACTATAATAACTACGATGCGTGTAAATGATCCACGCAGGTTTACTGTATCCGCCGCCATAAGATGTCAAAGCTTTGGCGACCTGACGGGAAAGACGTGACGCACGTCGTACAAAGATGCCAAGGTACACCACACTTGACGAGGGGTGAAGTGAATTGGTGGGGCCATGTAAACCGACCGCGAATTAGGCCGGCGGATTGAGCCTAGTAACCTGACTGTCATTGGTGGGGCGAACGTACCCCGGTCTCAGATTGTTTGCTCCACGCCCTCGAACAGCCAACCTTCTCTCCGCCACCTCACTCCCTCGCACACTCAACAACTTCCCACAAGAGGTTCGGGAACACAAGAATGTCGGAACCTTCAGTAAATACCCTTAGAATCAAGCGGAAGAGGGACGAACAAGGCCCACATGCTCTCGGTAAGTTATCCGCCAGCTCGAAGCTCTACTTATACTGACGTCCCGCAGTTGTCGACCAACCTGGTGCCAAAAAGCACCAGACATACCACGGTGCTGTCTTCAGACGCATAGACCCCAACGATGCCTCATTCGGCCGAGCCCAGGCTCCTCAACGTACTGCGAGTGCTTATGTCCTCCCAACTATTCCAATCGTACGAACCACTCAACCTGGAGAAGAGAACCGGCCTACTCGAGCACGCTTAGATTCTACAACACCTGCCCAGTCTCCCCACACAAGCACTACACAACCGCAGTCTCCCAGTCACTCGTCGCTGCTGCACCAGCTACCCGCAGACACGTCAACGTTCAGGCGATTCCACCTCTCTCGGCGGTCTCTTCCTGCCTCTCATGCATCGCCTAGTGGTGTAGACAAGAAGAGGAAGCGCGAGAATGCAGTCCCCGTATTTGTCGAGCGGAAGAAGAAGACCCAGACAAGCACACAAGGTGAAGCGAGTAAAGCTGGATCACAGCAAGAGCATGGCGGCACCGAAGAGTCGAAATCCAAGGACAAGGCCTCGGCCGTACGCAAGCGCCCTGGTGCTGGTGCCGTAGAACTGCAATGGAGGGCGAGGAACTGGTCCACCCTGGAGAGTAAGAAGTCTTTCGACACCCTGAAGCAACCCCCGAAAGACGTCGTGAAAGACTTGGAGAAGTTTGCCGAGGAAATTGACCATCAAGAATCCAAGACCGCCTCGAGTCCTCCGAGGGCTACTCCAACGAAGCGAGGCCCAAAAGCACCAGCCCTTAGATACAAGGATAGGTACCCCGAGGAGTCCAAGACCCAAGACCACGATGCTATCGATGTCGACATGGAAGACGAGGGCGACTATGTATATGACACATACGTCCGCGACGTCGATATGACCAAGCCTCTAGACGAAGGTGGCATTCTTGGTCTCATTGTCATATCAGATGAGGATCAAGAGCTTTGGGATACCTTTGAAGATAATGAGGAAAGCGACGAGTTTGATACTGATGACGAGGATGAAAACGCGGAAGACTACTATGGCGCAGATTACCCGGAAGATGAGGTCGACAGCGATGACGAGATGGGCTTAGATCCATACAAATACCGTCATGGCGCCTCGGACGACGAAGAGTACGACGCTGAGGACGCAGCGTGGAGCAATGACGAAGAAGCGGACCCTGAGAAGCCTTGGATGAACAAGCTCCAACTGAAGTAAGTCATGGAGCAGACAGATGTCCTGCAAAACAACTGCAAGCTTGTAAATCACAAAAATCATAACGTCAAATGGCTGGACAAATCAACTTCTTGGTGAGATTACCTAATGCCCTTGTGACTGAGAGGAGATAGTTCCTTACAAGAACTCCAAGTGTACAGCAAATCGATTGAGAAACATTTTCGATGAAATAAGTGCGTCGCAGAAACAATGTCCTGAAATCTAACCGCAGAACCCAACAAAAGGAAAACAAATGGAAAAGAGGACCACCCTACTTTCTGTACCCATATCTATCTATGTCAACGTCCTTGGGCGGACCGAATATGCGTTCCAATGAATTGCACAGATCCTGCCGGTTCATGTCTTGGACTTTGTTCATGAAGATGGTGCGATTCCCCCGGTTTCTCCTCCTAGCGTCTCGCTCCTCTCGCATCTTAGTCATGCCCCAAAGTTTTTCCAGCCTGTAGGCCTCGCTCTAGAGACTTCCTCGGTCCTTAGGCATGTTTTTGCGGTAGAACCACGGCTCTGGACCTTCTTCCAACGGTTGTAAAGCTTTACAGCTTCCTTCCATGGCCTCTCCAGCATGATGTACAGATACATCACAACGAGCTTCTCGTCCGGACTGTACGCTTGCTTCGGTGCCGCGTAGACAACCACTTGGTTGCGGCCGCCAGTGTCTCAATCGTCGTGTTCCTCGATGGCTGTCGACTCGACCTGGGCTACTGTTGTAATTCATTCTGATGGATAAGCTCGACGCATTGACCGAACTCCATGATGGTGGTTGAGTGTTTCCCCTTGTAGGGCTTGCAAACGACTGTTGGTAAGGCGCAGCCGGGGCGCCAGGGGCAATGAAACTCAGACCCATTCTGTCCACAGAGGAACTTGATGGAGAGGGGTAGTGTCGGTGGGTAGCCATGACAGTCATGCCGTGGATGGTACTGTAACGAAGTCGTGTTGAGCTGGTGTGTTATGCAAAAAGAGTCTGGGAAATCTGAATCGTTCACTCATAGGAAGGTCTCAAGAGGATATTTATACTGACAAGGAGGCCAAGTTGATTTCCCACTCCCAGATATGGAATAGACATGGAGGGGGCCGACCCACATACGTGCATGTCATCTTTTGAGGGTTCTCGCGAAGATGGATGCAATGTTTCTATAAGATGACCTCTCAGATTTCAACCCGAGTCACCTTCTTCATGCAACTATGACACTCACTATGACACTCACTATGACACTCACTATGACGGCCTCGAAGACAGATGGTTCCGCAGAACCGACGCTCTGGTTGTCGACGTCCAGTCCCTCCAGACTCTCCATGGCCGAAAACAGCTGCCCCCTCCACACTGGCGCCAGCAGCGCCCTAACCGCCACCCCTGGGCCCTCTACACTACCGCCTAGCCTCTAGAGAATCCCAAATTTGCAAGCTCGTCCAGGCCGTCAACAGCAACCCCTCGACGGCTCTGCATCGAGCCCTTCCCCACCGGCGGCATTGCTCACTCAAACTCCAGCAGACATCTCAATAGACTCATAGCACGCCCACCGTCCACAACTACCTCCCCTCGCACGGGGCCGATATCCAACGCGTGCAAGGAAAGTCGATCCCGCAACCCCCCGCCTTTGCTCGCAAACTACACCGCCGTAGCTACCCCGCGAACACCTTCGCTATCCAGGATACGAATCCGTTGCCGTTCGAGAAAGGCAAAAAGGATGATGCACGACACCATTGCCGACTGCTGTCCGTTTTTGGACCTCTGCTGGGAGCTCCCGGAGGGGGGGGGAGGCCGCCCAATAACGCCCCAGATCCTTGACACGGAAAGGGTGTAGGCTTTTACCCGACAAGCAGCCAGGCCCACGAGCGCTGCGTCTGTGTCGACAGGTTCGCAGAGCGGTTTGAGCGCTGTGGCGGGGATATTTTGAAGGCTCGTCAGGAAAGAGGGGGAGGACGAGGAGACTGGGTATGTGGGTACATGTTGACGGATCTGGATAATACGTGAGCACAAGAAGCGTTGTGACCAGGTAGTATAGTCGCCGGAATACCTTAGAACGTCATCGAGAAGGGTTTTATGTATACTAGGGGTACTCAGAACACAAAATCCAACTTTCTGGCTATTGCTTCACCTTGAGAGGTCAATAATCAAGCATGCTGTTAACGTGAAACTCATGCAGTGGCAAGACAATATCACAAGAAAAGAATGGCATTGTATTCCTAACGAAGGAAGGGGTATCTCTAAGCCTACATCCTGCACAAGAAGAAGTAGAAGAAGAAGCACAGAGTCTGTAGCGCCCAAAAACCTGCAACTGCAACTCTTAGGCTAGGCTAGCCACGCTTGCAATGCTAGCCTTCCTCTGCGCGCCCGGCGGCGGTAACTGCCCGGGCATAATTTGCCGAGGGCCTGATCCGTTACTCATGACGCTCTGCCGCCTGCTTCCCGGCTGCTGGCCGCCTGGACCGTCGAGGCCAGCGCTCAGGGGAGGTGCGAATGGCCCGCCTCCACCGCCGTTCCCGCTGAAGTCTCCGCCGCCGCCCATGCCTAGGCCGTTGAGCATCGCTCTACTAGGAGGCATGTTGTTTGGGTCTGGAGGTTGTCCGGTTGAGAAGAGGCTCGCGCCGCGGGTTCCGCTGAGGGCGGCGTGCAGCATGTCTTTCATTCGGATGTACTGGTACTTTGATTTGGTCGGGATGAAGGTGCGAGTGGCGAGGGGCCGCGCGCGAGCGCGGGCAACTGCAGCCATGACGGCTTCTTTCTCTTCGTCCGAGTCGACGGCACCTTGCGGTTCGAGGTCTTCTGCGAGGGGGGCATTGGCATCAATCGCAGCTCCTGCGTTCGAGGTTAGCGTGCTGCTGGTAGGAGCATTACAACTAAGAAAGAGAAATGCATGTCAAGCTAGAAACTACGACGAGTCTGCTTCCCCTGAATTCGAGGAGTCTGTCTCGTTCGCGTCTGGAGATGGAGAATTCCTCCGATCTGTCTCCTTGGATTCTGCCGCAACAGACACAGTGTTCCGTAGATTGTGCTTGACAGACACCTTGTCCCCTGAAATTTTGATAATAAGCTTTTGCTTACTTTGTTGTTTTGCCTGATTCTTCTTCTGGTACTGAGCCAAAAGCATGTCGTAAGGCAGACTTCGTCCCGGCACTGCACGCTTCAGGCCCATCGAGTGGCTCTTGCAAGTTAGGCTCCTAGCACAAAACCCTCCGTTGGCAAGGGCAACACCACACTGCTTCTCCACGTCAACGGGACCTTTTGGCTTGGCAGCCTTGGCCTTGGGCTCGTCCTTCTTCTTTTTCTTCGCGTTAGGCGCCTTCTCTGCATCCCCGTCCAGCTTGCGCTTCTTTCCTTTCTTCGCCGCGTCGCCGTCGGCAGCTGCGCCTTTGACAGCGCTCTTGCGCGCGTTGTTCTTCCCTCCTTCTCCCTCGTCGTCCTTCTCGCCCTTTTCCTTGCGCAAGGCGGCATCCTTGGCTTCTTTAGCTTCTTTCTTCTTCTTGAGCTTCTCTTGTTTCTTATTCAGACAGTCCTTGATGTGGGTTGCGGAAACGCTGCGGAGGACCGGGCGTTTGCAATGACGGCATTGGACTGTGTCGACCTTGTCTTCGAGAGGGCGGCCGGTGGGAAAGGCAGCGAGGGTTTTCTCGTCCTGGGGGTTGACGAGGGGAGACGAAGGGGTGGTGGACGCGGCGTCGGACTTTTTGTTAGTGCCTATTGATATTAGCCTGATGGTTCTAGGGAGTATTGTAGTGCAAGGACTTGACATGTGCCTAGTCGGAGCTTGTATAGAGGGAGAACATACTGATGACCTCGCTTTCCTTCCAGTTCCCGGGAATGGTCTGCTTCGGAGGGGCCTTCTTGAGTTTAATTGTCAAAGTCTTCCCCTTGGGATGCTCAGGGAAGATGTTCTTATAGATAGCTTCATCGACGAGGCCTGGTTGCGAAGACGAAGGTGCTGGTGCTAGAACAAATATTAGAGCAGCACCTTGGGGCTAGGGTGTCATATCAGGCCTACTTGTGCGGGCGCCGTTTGCGGACATGCTGGAGGGGGTGAGGTGAGGCGGGTGAGCTGCGTCAGATGTGGCGGGCCGTAGACACAGTGAAGTGTTAGTGAGGAATTTGTAGACTCTGTAGAAGTAAAAGATAGCTGTTTGAGACTGAGTAGAGGGTCGGGGCGGGGTGTGGGGGGTCGTGATGCGATGAGGCGTTGCCTTCACCTGCGTCTCTCCGATGCCAAGGCCGCGGAATCCGCTAAGCCGCATTTGGAGACAATGTGACACTACATCTTCACACATGCGTCAAGCTCTGGCCTCGAGATGGCAATGCTGCATCATAATAAGTGTCTTGAAGAGTTGATATCATTGCAATGGCCTTGGTTGCGGTCTTGAGCTCTAAGCTTGATACATAGGTATTCTACGCACGGAGCGAGCTAGCAGTTGAAAGATCAGCATCAACAGATACAGAATAGCACGAATATATATCACAGCTTGTGGGAGCGATTTTGGGAAGCAGATTCTATAAATGACATTCTTTCATCATGTGAATATATACAAAAGCCCTGAAAGTGTCCATATACAAGTTTCGATCAACCTCCTAAAGCACACGCGTCTACCCCGGCCTCCTGCAACTTCATTTCAAACTCGAACTTCCTTCTCTCACAAGCCATTTGATCATCTAAGAGTGGTTAGCGAACAATCTGGAGATGACTGAATTGGAGGATCCTTACAGGCAGTGCTCAGTTACTACCTGTGGCTGCGACGCCCGAGATGGTGCAAGTGAATTTCTGGACGCCATTGTAACCTCCCAGTGCATCTCCACAATCGTAATCGTCCGCATCGGCAGGTACTAGGCAAGTGCCAACAATACTGCCGTCGAGACCATCCAGTGATTTGACGTGTACATCAAACAATCCGTCTCCAGCGGGGTTCGGGTACAGCGTGATATGCCCATAAGCTGCGCTGGTGACTGCTTGATCTCCCCCGTCGTAGATTTCTAGTCGTTTGTACGTTCCGTCCTTGTTCGTGTCGGCGGCGTAGAGTTCCTTGCTAGCATCGTTGTTGCCTTGCTGGGCAATCGCGACGTAGTTCTTAACACCATGCAGTCGGGAGGACCGTTGAACAAGTAGAGATCCCGAGCGAGGGTACGCTCGGTTCAACGTAGGTGGCCGATTGACCGACATAGATGAGGAAGTCGGCACTAGCGGAGACGGCGAAGCAGATAGCCATGGCAGTGATAGAGGCCTTCATGTTGGTGGTGGAAATGGTTGGACTTGGAGATCTTTAGAAGAGAATGTGTGAAGTATCGAGAGGCTGTGAGGACTGTGTCGAATGGTGGAGTTTTGAGCTGGCTATGTGAAGCTGAACGATGAGAGGACTGATACTGGCAAGAGATGTGGAATGCTCACGCTCCTTTATACTTTCATCTGACGTCGTTTCGCGCCGGATCCTCCATCGGCATTCGAATATCCAGATGACAGACATAGTGGTGATCTGTTGGTATTGTTAGATCCCTTTACCTCATGTAGTAGGAGCCAAGATGGAAAATAGACACCATCGCATGTATAGCACCTCAAGTAGACACTTTTACCGTAGTCCTTGTAGGAAGGACTCCATATTTACTTCCATGGCGTCACAGGTCAATGGGAGGCTGAAGATTATCAAAGTAAGTAAGGTACTTCCATCCTTTTCACTCTATGCAATGGATAGTGTGCCGCGTGGGACCTGTTAGGTAATGATGGTAGTGGAACGGCGCGTTCTTCTTAGGAGGATGAAGGAGTCGCATACTCTTGGACTCGTCATGCGCACCTTGAAAGGTGGCTCGTGTCATGGTGTGACTTGAGGAAGACGGCCGGTGTGCAACATGCCTACGATCGAGGATTCTCAACCCTGAAAAACGCGTGCTTGGCTCGCTGCCAAGTACGCTTTTGAGACCCGGACCCGGACTCTCGTGGCATCGGCCGCCACCAACACTCGGTTTCAAGCCAATGGGAGAGATCAGCGGGACCTGCCGCAGGGCCATAGGATCTACCCTCCTTCACAGATCCTTCGCGCTTGGCATTGAACAATGTGAACTCAAAGTCAGATAACTCTAACCTAGTGCCTCCTCGCTATCCTGGTTGTGGTAACTAGTTGCTAGCTTGTTTCGCCAAGTGTCTGCGATTTCAACAGTCGGCTGTGCAGCTGAGTGGCGTTGCTACAAGGCGGCTCTTTACCAGTCCATAAGTATCGGGACAGAGGATTGAGTTCGGACTTTCGGCAAGACAGTGACGTCGGCGGACATTGGATAGAGACAAATAAGCTTAAATGGATTTTGCTTCCAGAAAGCGATGGCTACCAATATACGAGACAGCCTGTGAGCAGCTGTTCGAAATGGAACACTCGTTTCCTACAGGTATCTTGTTGCTCTTTATTATGAAGAACGAGAGTACGAAGCAGCTGCGTAAAGCTTCTTCTGCTTCTTGTAGAATGCGCAGGCTATCGAGTCTCCCTTGTACGTAAATCGTTTGGTCATCCTTTTCTTTTTCATCGTCATTCCCTATAGCCTCCTCTTAGCACATTGGTGTACATGGATTGATAGTTAGCTCGCTTGCAGTTACTGCAGTCACACGACGGCCTGCCTTGGCAGCTTTTGGATATTGTTGATTATCTTAAACAACCTTCCGGGTGTCGGCCTACTATGCTGGTGATAGGAAAGTCGCCAAGAGAAACGATCTCGTGCGAACTTGTGACGATCCAGCATCTTGTCTGATGATCTAGCCTCTTGTTTGATAAATCCAGATATTTGCTGAGTGCGGAGAGATAGACTGCCAAAGAGGTGAAAATTGAAAAGAGTCATTTGGCTCACGTGAATATCATGTGACAGACACGTGAGGTCGACGAAGTTAGGGTCAACCACACCGTGATGCTTGGGACCTCCTTAGAGAAGACTGAAGGGCATCTTTACTTGCAGTTCGTTTGTGGGAGCTTTCACGCGTTGGCTGTAATGGTCATTGCTAGCACGTTTCGTCGATCTGACAGCCTGTTCAGAGCACTTACGGACGTAGACACAAGGGCTTTGCCACCAAGACGACGAGGCTATTGGATCTTGCGCCTTTTCTTTGTACTTGACGGGGCTTGGTTCTCTTTATCGATGCAAGAGTGGTGCTGCGCCCTCTCCGTGGAGATGCCGAAGTGTTGATGGCGGACTCGGTGAGGGAAAGCCCGGGACCAGAGATCTGCGGAGTACAGTGCTACGCCGAATGGGGTGGGCACCTCGCGGCTAGCCTTGCGTGGTTAGACAATAGTGCTTACAGCATCTCCTCCATTTCTCCAACCCCCAGCTTCGCCAGTCACGCCCTCCAACCAAAGCCTTGAACGCGTATGCATTCGTTCCACCGAGGGCTTTGCTGCACGTCCGCACTGCCACTGCGTATTTCCCACCAAGTCAACACGGCTGTGTAGCTTCTTTCAGTCAGCCTTACCTTAGCAGCCTGAGACGTCATACTGCTGAAGTCTCTTGGAGTGTGCGTAGGTCGATCTATCTGCTACTCTTGAAATAGAATTCGCGGTGGTAACCCATCGTACATAACTAATCGGAGCCGGCCTTGACACCAGCAATTCAGACCCTGAGCCAAGACAGTCTGCACGAATACTCCACCTAAATGGGCTACTTCGGACTCCCAAGCAAAGCTTGTTCGCCGTGTAGAGGCAGGAGAATCAAAGTAAGTGACGTGATCACGGCCTACTCCCAACCTCAGGCCACCCGTTCCAAATACTACGACCCGGGAACCAGTCTCTAACACATGAACAGTGCGACCTGTCTACTCCTGCATGTAGCCAATGCGTGAGAAGCCATCGGACGTGCTTTGGCTACCGCAATCCGGTAGATTTGCTTTTTCACGATCAGAGCGAAGATGTGGCTTGCAAAGCGCAGCGGCCGAAACGGGCATCTCAGCGACGGAAGGCTGCTGAATCTGCCATCATTCCGAAGGGCTCCCCTGTCACCCTGCCTTCGCCGGTGTTCTTCCCAATATCCGCAGAGACTCAAGCCTCATGCTTCTTCTTCAGCAACTATCCGTCTAAGTCTTCGAAAACGTATAAGACTATGTATGAATATATACCCGCACTTTACTGCACAGAATCATCCGATAGCCCGCTAGTATGCATAGTAACCGCCCTGGGATTGGCCGGTCTGTCCTATCATACGGACACATCCGGCCTGGGAACGGCTGCTACTGCATGGTATGACAGAGCATTGCGCAAGACCAACTACAATCTGCGCCACGGGGAGCTAGCCAAGATGGATCAGACACTACTCGTCGTGTTGTTGCTCGGCCTATATGAAGTATGTACCACCCCGCTCTCCACAATGCTAGAAGCTCATCTCCTACTAGACCAACACCTGCCGTAATCCCAGCTATCGGTCGATAGAATCAGCGCTCACACATGTCAAAGGCGCAACAGCATTACTCGATCTGCGCGGCGAAAACCAGCTCGACAGCGAGTTTGGTCGTGCCCTATTCACCCAGGCACGTACGCAGATCATAACTGGATGCTACCAAACCAAAACATCAGTTCCAGATGTAGTCGTTCGGCTGTCTCTATCCCAAAGATGCTACTACGACAGGATCATCGACCCCATGGGAGACATCATCCTATCTGTCTCTAACTTTTGCAATACAAAGGCTGAAATACCCTTCAACCCTCCAGAGTATCAGTCGGAGAGCATAACACGAGCCACTATCGCTCGTTACACCTCAATCACGAAAGCGTTTGCGAATTGGGACCAAAGTCTTGCCGATGGGTTCCTGCCATCAATCGTAACTGTACCGAAAGCCACTCCCGACGTGCTTTCCGACCACTACCACGTATACTCAGATATTTGGATTGCGGGTTTCACGAACAACTATCGCGCCAATAGCATTCTTGTCCACGAAGCACTGATCAGTCAATTATGCTTCCTACAATCCCGTTACGCTCACGATGTAAACGAGATTCTGGAACTTGAGGATCAAATATCGCATTCTCGCACCATCATCTTCTCTGATATTGAGGCTGTCTGTGCGAGCGTTCCCGGCCTCCTTCAGACCAAATCAGCTGCAGCCGGCGTCGGCCTGCTTTGGATTCTGTATCTATCCGCTCAAGTATCACCAGGTATAGTTCCGGTACCGGAAAAGACACGCTGCTGGATCATCGGGCGCTTGGAGAAGATTGGAGCTGAAATGGGGGTACGGCAGGCATCCACTTTGGCGGCGCTTCTACGCAAAGAGCTGCATCTATGGACTGTACTAGAAGTGGATCAAGCATCTATTGGATGGACAGAGGAGAGTATGGCGATCAGGTGACCTAAGTCCTAGGTGTTAGGTGTACGAATTATGAAACAAGTCGTTGCCGGCAACGTAATACTGTGTCTTATTCTATGGAGCTATTCAAGTTGCTGAACCGTGCTATCACCGCAATGGATACCAATACAATTCGCTCTAACCCAGTTTACTCTAAACTGAACCCAATTTAATTCATGTACATAATGCCGCTGCATCTTTCAAACCCCAAACACCGCATTGAAACACTTCAAGCATGATGGATCTTTACAAAGATTAGTATTTTCGAATGAAGTAACAACTTTAGGGCTCCAATCTGCACATCTTCATTCACCATTGCTTAGAGCATTTCAGCATTCCTAGTGTTGGATGAAAAAGCACGCCCCGCCTAAGATTAGGGGGACCAGAAAATAAGCGACATTATATACTTCCAACAGTTTATGGACAGGTAAAATTGCCACAGGCAAACTTCAGATTGGCTAACCAAGGAATCGCTCTCTATCAATCAAAAACGCCAGCACGATGCATATAACTTTCTCTCTCTCTCTCTCTCTCTCTCTCTCTCTCTCTCTCTCTCTCTCTCTCTCTCTCTCTGTGTGTGTGTACACTTCAACAACCTAATACCTCCCGCCGTTTCCTCCACTTGACCCTCCGCCCGTGCTCTTCTCCACAATGGCCTGTCGAATGCCGGATATGATTCCGAATCCTCGGCCTCCACCATTGCCGTTTCTGCGGTCCTGTCGTCGCTGGCGGAACTGCGGATTTAGTTAGTTTTTGTTTATGCGCGCGCACATTTATGAAGCACTTACGTTCAGTAAGCGAGGGCGGCCTTGGCCGTTGTTATTGTAGTCGTTATTGGAGTACCCTCGGTCACGGTTGTTTGAGTAACCCTGGTTGTTTGAGTATCCGTTATTTCGGTTTCCTCCTGGATTCCGGTCTTGCTGTCGGTCTTGCTGCGCGTAGTTATTGCGGTTGTTATTCTGCTGGTAGTAGCCGTTGGCCTCTCCTTGCTGATTTCTGTCTTGTCGCGCATAGTCGTTGTTGGAATAGCCACTGTTGGCCGACTCTCTTTGGAAATCCCGGTCCTGCTGCGCATAATTGTCCCTGTTCGAGTACTCTTTGTTGGAGTAGTCGCTGGTCTCCGAATAGCCATCGTTGGCATAGCCGTTGTTGTTTCGGTCTGACATCTTGAGTAGATGTTGCTTGAGTAGGTTGTAGGAGATGAAGGTATGATAGTATGTTGCAGGGGTGGATAATGAGCTGATTGAATTGATGTACAACTAAAAACGGCAGATCAACAATCCTTATATATACTCCATGTCGCCTTGAACCCTGATTCCGTCATTCTCGCTGTGCCCGATAGCCAGCAGCTCTGGGAGGTACACAGCCCGGCTGGTGATGCTCTCGATGAGGTTCCAATCGCGAACGGTCTGATTGGCCTGCGCTATTTTCAGTGGACTGCCGGATCTGACCAATCGTGATATACGCAGAAAGCGGCCTAGCGCCATCTATTCGTATTCACCACCACAAGCCAAGCTTTTTCCCAAGAATGCTTGGGATGCTTCGCCCCGGTGACCCTGACGATCAGAGGGGGACGAGATGCACCATCTTGACCGTATGAGGGCCTCTATCCGCTGACTCATTGTCCGTTCACTACGATGCGGGGGTTGATCCCTATTGTGTGGCTTCTGGCTAATGCGCATCGAGAAAGTAATAGAGTAGCGGCTTATGCATCCTCGCGTGCCACGCATCCTCCACCATCACTTCGCAAACTGTGTCCAATGGAGCTAGCTACCACTGCACGCCTTGCGGCAATACCTGTATCGCACCTTATTGCACCCCTCCGCAACGTCTTCAGCCGGCGAGTGACTAACTAACCGGCAGTCACCCGAAAGTCGGTTGCGCAGCCCTGTCGGGGCTCTAAACGCAACGAGAGCTGCGTCTTGGTTACCTCAGCAAGCCACCGACTAACTTAGCATCTAATAGGCAAATCTCGCACAGCAGTGCCGTGCTATGCGAAAACCTGCTGTCGAAGTCGTGCCCGTAGGTGGTTGACGAGGCGTTCTCGGAATGGCCGTGAAGTTCGTTTCAGCAATCGTCATGCGGCGTTGCAGCTCTCTGCATCCCCAAATAGGTAACCAACTCGTTAGCGTGCTGCATCAGCCTCATGAACTTTTCTTGAGCGTGAGTATATAGCAGCCCTACAGTCCCTCATTATGCACTCCATCTCAACTCAATTGCATCATTCAAGCTCAACACTCTATCTACCACTTCTCTCCTCACCGATCTCTACACCACCGACCTTCTCATAGCCAATCTCCACACCAAACCGCTACCATGGGCTTCGACAAGCAAGGCGCCGTTTCGGTCTTCGAGCTAGTCATCTACTTCCCCGCCATAATCGTCGCAGCCATCGTCTGCAGCCGTCACGGCTTCGGCCGCAGCTCCGGCTGGATCTACACCCTCATCCTTTGTCTCGTCCGCATCATCGGCGCATGCTGCCAACTCGCAACATATGCCAACAAAACCAGCACCGGTCTCATTGAGGCCGTCGTGATCCTGGACTCCGTGGGGATGTCCCCGCTACTCCTCGCAACCCTCGGACTACTTTCCCGATGGTGAGTTTAACCGTCTCCCCACCCCACTTCTATTCGCAGTTCTAACATCATAATAAGTGCGGATACAATCAACTCCACCAAGGGCAGCACCTTCAGCGCCATCCACTTTCGCCTCCTGCAGCTCCTCATCACCATCGGCCTGATCCTCTGCATCGTCGGCGGCACCTCTAGCACCTCCTCCGACGGTACCTACCACGTGCAGTCCGAGACCAAGATCGGCGAGATCCTCTACGTCGTCGCCTTAGCCGCACTCTACATCGTCGCCTTCATCACAAAGAGCAAGATGCACAACGCGCCCAGCTCCGACAACCGCCTCGCGTGGGCCGTCATCATTGCGCTGCCCCTCATCACAGTCCGCCTGCTCTACTCGCTCATCTCGGTGTTTACGCACGACAAGCACTTCAGCTTGCTCACGGGCTCCGTCATCATCCATGTCTTCATGGCTGTCCTTGAGGAAATGGTCGTTGTGGTCATCTATCTGGCTTTCGGCTGGGCTACGCCAGTGCTTGCGGCTGAGGCGCGCGGCCCCATTGCCAACAGGCCGTGGAAGGGCAACCTTTCCCCCGCCGGCCAGGCTCAGCACGGAAACGGTCACGGACGCGGACGGAGACAGGGCCCTATCCACCAGTTGGTTGGCGCCGGTATTGCTGCTGCGCAATCCAGGAGCCAGCCGAGACAGCAGCAGGGTGTGTAGAAACCTGATCTTGAGGTTTTAGAGGTTCTGGGTTTTGACTTTTCAGCAGAAAATGAGGAGGAGCAGCACTTTATGGAGGAACAGCACTTCATCAGGGAATAAGGAGGAACTGGCAGGTTGCCTCTCGGAGTCAACGGCCTGATTGTTCTTGACGATCGGAGTTTGGTGGAAGTGTTATATTATGCGCTCATTTTCCCATCGACTTTAAGCGGCATTGATTCAGTAGGTTTAGCTACTTGGGTTTTGTTTATAGATGGCCCTAGGAACGATAATTCAATTTATCTAGCCTCGATATCGTGTTATCATTGGAAGAAGGAAGTGAAAGTCCTCACCAGTACGATAGATACCGCCATTTTTCTTCATCTCCAGCGAAGACCCGCCTAGTTAAGTACGAGCTGACGATCTCCCTCAGCAATTGACAGTATTCTCCGATGCCAATGGACCCGCCTTTGAGTTGCTTCAAAACACACTGGCGAAAGAAAACCGAGGAGACTTTGACCTTGTGGAAGATAAATTGACATGCACCACCATTGAATCCAATGGAGACCTCAAAAACAACAACATTACGTCTGACAGAGAGCTTCATGATGCAATCGAAAGATGCGGTGCGGTTCCCCTTACTCCAATATGTTACCTACGACTCCAGATGTTATCTGAGATGGACAAGAACCAACGCAAAGTATATTAAACTCAAACATTCCGTAGCGGCTATGCCTGCACTGACTACACTACCCATGGAAAAGCACAATCGACCTGCGTATCCTCCAGAGCTCAATCGATCGCACCGCGTGTTAGTGGAAAGAGAGGAACTTATACCTAACAGCCCTGCTGACAGATGCGGAACTTTAGAAAGAGAACGCATCTCTACTAGATAGGTGAGGACAAGTTGGGTTTGGAGATGGAAGACGAGGTTGGATTAGAGATGGAAGACAAGGAATGACGATGATGCGAGACGCTGCTACCCACAACCTGGCCCTATCTACTCAACCTTTCCTCATTTTCCTTTCCAATTTCCTACTATTCTAGTTACCTCGCTGCCCAACATTTACGTAAGCCATCTACCTCCCTTAACTACTCTTGGCATTCACCACATCAAAAGCGCGCCACTCAGAGCAGCGAGTCAGCGCACAGCCAAAAGCAGAGGTAGAAATATAAAGAAACTACCTGACAACAAACAAACCTGGGCGCGACGTCCTCAAATTCCAAGAAACTCTTAGGACTCGATTCAATTCCTTTCACCGATCTTCCCATCGTGGCTTCCCTCTTACCTCATCCCCATCTCGGCGGGCACACTCCTCCCGTCAATCTCGCTCGGACTCTGCTGCGCCGCAGTGTACTCGCTGTGCTCATAGGGCTTCGGACGGCGTCTTCTCGTATATACCACAAACCCGAGCGCAATACACGCGACGACGAATGCGGCTGCACCAAGGGCTGGGCCGGCGATCCAGGCTTGATTGGTCTTGCTTTGTGTTGGCTGGGAGGAAGGAGAGGGTGTTGTGGAGGTAGTGGGCGTGGCTGTTGGGGGGATGGAAACTGGGAAGCGTGTTAGCAGTGCAGGAGAGCGAGTTCAAGAAGTGATGTGAGGCATACGAGCGCTTGTAGATGCAGGAGTCGTGTTGGTTGAGGTAGAAGAGAAGCTTGAAGATATCCCCTGGGTTTCGCGGAAAATTGTCAATGCGGAGTAGCCTTCTGCGCAGAAGTAGTTGTAGTAGGCGGTCCCGGCTGCTGGTGTGGTTTCGTAGATTGTTTGCTTCACGCAATTCGAGCTGCGTCTTCGGCATTAGCCATAAAAATTAACGATGAAATGAAGACTGGAGCAAATTCTGGGTGGCTTCGGCCCGTGCACAATAGTTCGTAGAAGAAACAATGAAGTACTGACCACATGAGAGTGGTTCCGCTGATTGATACCACCGAAATTTGGGTTTGGAGACAATCCACAAGCATCGGCAGGCCAATGCTGCTCGATTCGACACATCCCGCAAAGACGTTTGAGGTGGAAAACACTTGGTCGGAGTCGCAAGTAAGAGCTTGCCCTAGAGTTCTCGTTAGTCCATCAGTCTGCTTACTCCACTTCGCTACTACTTCAGGTCTTGCAAGGACAATATAGGTCAAGTCGTACTGTCGATCGGACTAGCTTCTCAACACTCGAGGTCGATTCCGTTAGCTAACTAGGCCACGCCAGAAGGCGATGGCCAGTAATTGGCCTTGGGGATGTTGTGTAGTCCTGGAACCGACCTTAAAAGACACTTACAGCTGCTGGTATCGCCATAAACGCTATTGTAATAGCCAAGAAGAGGGCCATACAGGCCCGATTGCCTCCTAAGAAGCTCTGGAGCTTGCCGGGGAGCTGGCGTGATGACAGAGCGTATCAGGGTGGTCGCAGTAGACATAGTCTCGTCGCTTATCGATTCCACATGTACTCCGCCTATTAGATGAACTGCAAACTATGCAAAACGAGTGACTATAGATATGTATGTTGAAACAAGAAGCTGGAAGAAGTGGGTCTGGTACTGGAGGCTGTATTTAAGAATCCCCTGCTCCAGCATCGAAGCATTCGAAGCATCAAAATGGGGCGTAAGGCTGCTCGCTCAGCTATTGTCGATCTTCAACCAGCCTCACCTATCATTGTGTTAGCAAGAAGCCACATTCGGTTCGAGCTGCCCCTTTCCCCAGAACCGCTCGTGTTTTTGCAGGCGTAGGTCCTGTCAAAGCCTCTTTTAAGAGTAAGAGGCTATGTGTGGCGTGTGAAAATCTTCAATTAACTAGGCTGAGTATGCATGAGCGAATGTGAAGACGATAACGAACATGCACGTTGACCTATTTGCAGTTTTGGCAGCACAGGCTCTTCGGAAGCAATTGCAGACGGAGCCGACCAATGAGAATGCAGACTAGCATCGTCGAGATGACGACTGGGGCTTGAAGGCTTTCCTTTCCGAAGTGCTCGGGCTTACGAGCGATCTAGGTAGTAAGTTCTTTACAGTTTATTAGCCAGATGGGAGGCAAGATTAGGATGAGGTCATAAGAGCTCCAAAAGTATGAGTTTGGCCCCCATTCTCCATATAAGCTGCCTATCTCTTGATGCAAAACACCAAGAGCGCTCAGCCTCCACATGAAACAAGGAAACGTAGGCCGAGGACGTGGCTGGAGGTCCGACGTACAGCGGTGGCTTGTCCAGACTGTTGGTGGCACATCATTCAAGGGATCGGATATTTTGGTGCCGTATGAGTTCAAACCCATAGTGAACATGCTGACAATGTAAAGTCGTGATGCTCGTAACATAGACGCCGAGAATTGCTGAATCAGACGAAACGCTCAACTTTTCTCTATACCTTGAATGAACCGATGGACTCCCGAACACCTAGTAAGCCCCTGGTAATTACATCCACCTCTTGTAGACTTAATCTATGAATCTTGCATCTCCTGTTGTCCTTTTGTGCCCTCAATTTCCCTTGACTCCTCGAATACAGCAGCCATTGCCTCTCCGAGTATCTTCATGCCCTCTTCTATCTCAGCCTCAGAGATTACTAGCGGTGGCACAAAACGGAGCGTGTTTGTACCGCATGTGATCACTAGTAATCCGCGCTCCCTGGCAGCCGTTATGACTGGTGTCGGGTCTTGACTGAGTTGGAGGCCAAGGATGAGGCCCTTGCCTCTGATTTCGGTGATGATACTCGGGAATCGGTTCTGCAGCGCCTTGAAGTGTTTGCGGAAGGCTTTCTCTTTCTCTAATACGCCTTTCTGCAGTTCTGGATCCGAGAGCCTCGAGAGAATGTAGTGTGCAACTCGAGAACCAAGCGGGTTTCCTCCAAAAGTCGTTCCGTGATCACCTGTAACGATCTTAGTAGCCACAGCTTCATTGACGATAGTGGCGCCAATTGGGAAGCCATTTCCGAGGGCTTTGGCGGTGGTCAAAATATCCGGGTGGGCTTCCGATGGTAGAGAGCCATGCGCCCACAGTAGTCCAGTGCGGGAGAGGCCGCATTGGATCTCGTCGTAGATCAATACCGCACCGACTTCATCACATCGCTTCCTCAACGCGATGAGGAATTCCTCTGTAGCTACGTTCACTCCGCCTTCGCCTTGGATGGGCTCGATAATAACACCGCAAGTTTTATCCGTGACAAGGTCCTTGATTCCATCTATATCATTGTATGTGCCGTATTTGAATCCTGGAACCATTGGCGCGAATGGCTTCTGGTACTTTGGGTTCGGTGTCGCTGAGAGCGAGCCCATGGTGCGACCGTGGAAGGAGTTGTGGAAAGAGACCAGCTCGTACTTCTCGCCTGAAGGATCTACGACCTTACCGACCTTTCGCGCGAACTTGATGGCAGCTTCATTGGCTTCAGAGCCTGAGTTGCAGATGAAGGCTTTGGAGGCAGTATGCATAGCGCCTGATTCTAGAGTCTTCTCAATGAGGGATTTGGAGAGGGTGCCAGTCCATGGGTTGTGGTAGAGATTTGAGGTGTGAATAAGGGTTTGGGCCTTGACACCACATTTTCGTCAGCTCTCGTCCCGTAGAAGATGGTACGCTTCTGAGAGAAAGTATACCTGCTGTCCCAAAAGCTTCGCCATCTCTGGATCGCAATGGCCCAACGCATTCACAGCAATACCGGCAGTGAAGTCCAGATATTTCCTGTTCTCCACATCCCATAAATAACATCCTTCTCCCTTCTCGAACATAGGCGGTGGTCGGACATAGGTTGGGACCATGAAAGGTAGCTGGTCATTCACTAGGCGGGCTGTCTGCGATGACTCGGCGGGGTCCGAGTTCGGCAGCCAGGCCTCTTTCTGTAAATACATCGTCAATGAATTGTTCTAGATGATAACTCGAAGGTTTTGGGGTGAAAATAAAGGGATCCCACGGCAATTGAGTCCTTCAATCCCTTAGGAAGGTTCGACTGCGCGACCGCTGCCGATGCTGATGACGCATAACGCTTTGAGATGGGGTTGACGAGAGCAGCACGAGGTGCTGTCAATGCGACACAAAGCCGACGAGAAGAGACCCGAAACGCCATTTCGAAAATGGATGGGAAGCCCAGAGGCGGGGAGTGGAGAGTTAAGTAGCAAATTGGGGATTGGTGGTGGAAAAGTGGTCGACTTGCGTGACTGGAAAATTACAGGGCCTTTCTTATCGATAGGAGAGCGAAAGCCGAGCTTCGGAGGAGAAACTCTCCTCCAGGTATTGCATATATTCTACAAATAGACTACTGGCATAAATCAAATTTACATTTATGATTGTCGGAATCAGGAGTGCTCCTGAGAATGACAGAAACGACAGTGATCAAGCGCTCAATTGAAAATTTGAAAAGTGGCCGCCGTTGGCACGCACAAGTCCATTCGCAACTCTACATGTTATTCCACCTTTGTAGCGCCGTTTGAGGTACACGAGCAAGATTTTAGATTGTTCAAATTAGTTCAATCAAATTTAGAAAAGCGCATTGAGGCAGGTCAGACAGTGGCGGAATGGTCTACAGCTTGCACTCTAATTCTCTGCTGAGCCGCCCAACTCGGCCATCTGACCATTTGGTGCTTGTTGATGGAGTGTGGGCGGAACATGTTTATAGAATATATATTCAATGGCTCTTGAAGGTGCCATCCGAGGCGCACCCCTATGTCACTTCTTTTCGGGCCTCGAGATATATTCAGACATCTGTGCATATCAATCTGGACTACCGCCGTCTGAGGTGGCCCAGCAAGCCTAACGATTGTTCAGAATGACGCAATTGTATCTCCTCTAGGCTTTTGAGAGTGTGTTGAAGCACCACTGACGATTGTAAAGAATGGTATGGACGGAGGGCGAGGCCTTGTACTCATTAAAGAAATATTGCAGGAAACGATGCATGACTCAACGCCCTCGGCGTTGAATCATCGAGGGCGTTGAATCATGCAGGAGTTGAATATGTTCGCCTCAAGAAGGGACCGTTGGGTAGACGGGAGCCTTTTCTCAGCGACCGTTCTAAACACTGAATTATTAACTGCGTATACAATGTCCTAATTGCAAATAGAACAGCTGAGGCAAGCAAGACTTGATGTTGTTAATTACTCGCATTAAATTTGTGTGCATAAGAAGTTGGTGATGAAAGAAAATCTCGATCACTGACTCTGATTCGCTACCATCCCAACACACCCCACACTCACACACTGGACCCCGCGCTACTTCGTACTCCGTCCCACTCCCATCCCGGCTTGCCATTCGATCGCCGATTTCGGTTTAGCCGGGCGCAATTTTCATTCAAGCTATAGATACGTAATAATTTTGTCGGCCTTCCATCAACAAGCCTGAAATGGTCAGATGGCCGAGTGTGAGTATTCCTCCATCCCGTTCATCACCATCAATGCTAATTACCTCGACAGTGGTTATGGCGCCAGGCAAGTTCTTGACCCACCAAGTACTTACGTTCAGTTACTAACTGTGTTTCCAGGTTAAGGTTACCTTAACATTACATCCTGGTCACGTAAGTGGCGTGGGTTCGAGTCCCACTCTGATCAAGAGCTTCTTTTTTTGCTCTTTTTGATTCCCGACCATGTATTGGGTGTTTGGGCGTAATGTGGTGGAATGGTAGTGAAGTGTCTGTAGCGGGCGACGGGGTCATGCAGCGGGAGAAAGGAGCAGTGCACTGTACAGAAACTACGGCGGAGTTTGTTATGCTCGAAATCATTCTTTTTCATTCGTTCTGTGCAGCAATATTATGCTGAACTATCAATGTAGTAGTCATTAGGCTCATCTATGGAAGTCCGCTCCACTCCTTACACTCCCGCATCGGACCAACCACTTGCTAACCTCCTAATTACAGCGCATCGCCAACAGCCTACCATACGTTTTCTTCACTGTTCGGAGTACTCCAAAGGACCTCTACCAACTATATCGAGCACTCGCATCTACGTCTTCAAGATGTCCGCCGCCACCAGCACCGCCTTAGCCGTCTTTCCCACCCACTTCTGCGCCAACTCTAAATCCCCCGCCTCCACCGCCTCCGTAACCGCCGGAAACGTGACAGGCGCATATCCCGTATCAATGCCCGGCGCAAAGATCAAATGCTGATAAAACTCCCTCTCCGGCAGCCCACCCTGGCTCACAAAGCCCCTACTGAAATCCTTCGCTTTAGTATTCGTGACCTTGATCAAGTCCGAGTCACTCGAAGAGATAGCGAAAGCACGGAGTTGCTCGAATTGAGACGAGTAGTTCTTGAAAGTAGCGATGGCGTCGCTGAGCTCGGTCAGGTCTACTGTGCTGTTCGCGGAAATGACTGTATCGTTCAGGTCTGAGAAGTATTCCTCTAGCGCTGGCGTATAGTCTGCTGGATTTAAGGGCAGGACGTCGTCGTTGACTAGGTGGTAAAGCAGCAAGGCTAGGAACTGGCCGATCGACTTGTGCGTCACGAAGCCAGGGTCGCCCAACGTGGACATCCAGTGATAGGAGTCGAAATTCGAGTGATAGTGCCAGATTGGATCCTCCGGACCGCCACCCGCGCCAAAGTCAATCGCGCTGATGCCTTTGTGGAGGAAGGTGGCGAAATCACTACCGCTGCCTAGAACGCCGAACTCGCCGTCATTGAAGTCGTACCAGACGTCGTAAAAAGTTCGGTTCGTTACCCCTTTGACTGGGTAGATGATCTTCTTCATGATGGTGGTAGCAATCGCATGGAGGTCGGGGGTCGCGTCTATGTATGGGTATGGGCCAGAGGTAGCGATGTCGACGTTGATGTTCGTTACGGCAGCCTCGGTGAGCCAGGGTACGTACTCTTCTACCCATTCTGTGCTCCCGACTGTGCCGTACTCTTCGCCATCCCAGCTTGCAAGGATGATGGTGCGAGCAGGCTTCCAGCCGGTAGCTAGCAGTTTACCGAAGGCTTTGGATAGCTCGACTATGACGGCTGAGCCAGAATTGGGATCACCTATGCCACATAAGCGTCTGCTCGTCTTCGCTGATGCACATTGACTGACCGGCACCCCCTACAATCCAGGCATCACGATGATTGCCGACGATCACAACCTCATCTTCGTTCGTTCCATTGATAATACCAATCGCATTCCAGATGTAAGTGTACTTCTCTTCCAACTCGTTCTCTAAGAAAAGAGTAGTACCAGGAGCAGGCCCGGTACTGTACGTAACATTACCAATTGCTCCCACCCAACCAGTACGATTCACCTCCTCACCCGTGAATCCATGTCCGTCCAAGGCTTGGAGTATAGGCTGTGCATCAAGCCAGGAAATTGGAATGGACGGAATATGAGGCGTTACCACAAATCTATCAGAACGAGGAGAATCAAACTTGGACGGATACCCAGGGGTTGTAGGGTCACCAGCATAGGTACTCAGAAACTCGACGGTACCTCGCTGTACACTGGTAGGATTCCTAGCAGGCCCATCCGGATACGCCTTGTATCCGTTTGCTTCGGTGATGTTGCCGTCGCCGTCGGGGTCGGTGAAGATGATAGCCCCGATCATGCCATGGTTCTGGGCGTTTTTGACCTTTAGTCCACGGAAGGGCCCTCCGTATTTCGTGAGTGCTATTTTGCCTTCCAGCTCAACGCCGAGTTCTTCCAGGCGTACAAAATCGACCTCTTGTCCTCTCCCTTCGCACTAGTTAGTAACGACTAAACTTGATAGAGAGAACTTTAACATTAACACACCGACGTAGACATATTCGGCGGTTGCGTTGCCTGAGAATGAGTACCCGTTGAACACGGGTATGCGGTTCGGATAGCTGCGCCAAAAGAGTTAGCTTCTTATCATGATTGGCTGAACACGAAACTGCTTCACAAGGCTCGACGATCACGCAAATTTTCTCTTTTCAACCTCTGCTTGTAAAGATTTACATAGAATAATGGCATGACCCACCTGGTTGTATCATCGACCGCAAGAACCTCTTCTTCTAGAGACGCATCATGTGAGGTGCCATTGCTATAGTCGAGCCGCAGAGATTGTCCAATCGGGTAGTCAAGGAAGACATCTGAGACAAATTCAGTCCCCGTTATGCTCATAGTTGATTACCACGATCATGCTTACAGTACTCAGCTAGGCTAGAGGTGAATCCAAACTCGGCCCACCGGTCAGCCGTCCATTGAGCCTGAGTCTTGTTCGTTCCAGCAAGATGCGCTCCATGAGAGTAGTAGTATTCCCATGTTGCAATTGTAGCATTATCAAAGGAATTGACAAGCAATTGCTCATTCGTGTCTAGGACTGGAGGGAACGGGACTACATCTTGACGTTTGACGTATTTCTTATGGTTGTGAGCCTGCCCAAAATCACGCTCTCGTAGAGAAGCATGCACGCCAACTGCGCTGATGAGGATCAAGGAAAGCTTCATGGTGTTTTCATGAAGAGAAGAGCAATGAGTAGAGGGAAGAACTGAAGTGAGACGAGGGGTTTCCAAGTAGAAGTACAGCAGCTCGCGATTGCATCATGCGGTCTAGTATCTCAGTTTGGGCATTGCAGTTCGGAAGAGCGACTTTTTCCAGTGCCACTCGTATCCTTCGGCTCACCGTAAAGTCTATGGCATCGTGTATGGCCAAGCAGGTATGACGAAAACAGGCTCCAATATGGCTCAGAAGATCCTCTTACGCCCAGACTTGGAGCTTCCTTGCCAACGTGGGATCGACCTATATAGGGCAGGTGGGTGTGATTCCGCTGCGGGGATTGGGGAAAGTTTGGCTTGGCAGGTCTGATTCCTGGGGCAGGTTGCGGGATGAACATGCATGGCCTGAGAGGAGCGCCGGAACACGGCGGGATTGGTGGTGTTACTCGGCCACTGCTTCTGGCACAACAGAGATGATGTGATAAGATGCAGCGATTGTGCTTCTCGGGGCTGGCTGGATATTCCTAACATACGTTGGGGTAATATAGGTTCCTGGGAGCGAGGTGACCCTTGGCTGGAAAATTCTATTCAATGCAGATCCATGGTTCTACGGTGGGCCTACGGTTCCTTGACAGGTCCTAAGTCAAGTGGACGATTGCACTACAGCAGCTGAACTTGAGAGCAATGGCACATGGTATTCTGAGGACATTCACCGTAGATATCTATGTATCCCGTAGATGACGACTGGTGTTGTTAATCCCGCAGATCAGCCTACGCCCAATGCAGAAAGGGCCGTTTCCTTTCTCCCTGTTCCTCTGCAACCTACCCCGGCTGTAACACGTCAACGAGCGCGAGGGGAGCTTTCACCACCGTACATACTAACACTCTACAGCTATCGCAGGTATCGTATCCCCCAGATCTCCTTTGTTCTTTATTTTCTCCATGTCCACATTGTCCCTCAGCATATTCACCCCAACCGCCCGTCATGACGGAGCTATCGAGCTCGACGCGCTTCGCCCCTCCAATCTTCCAGCCACGCAGCAATTCGCCTCAACCATCTCCTCGGCGCTACGGACGGTCGAACCTGGGTTCTGAGGATGGAAATTTTCGAGATATCTCCCCTTCGACGACCCTGCGCGCCTTCTCCGAAACTCCGATAGCCTACAACAGTCCGGAAGAGCACAAAATCTTTGACTGCGTCAAGACAGCAACCCCTGCGGAGAAGGACTTGGGGTTCAGAGTCGCCAAAGCTGCCGAGAGACTGAAGTCGTGGTGTCAGGAGATCGAGCAATGGGGATGGTCCGGCACGTTTGAAGTGCCCAGCGAAGAGCGTCGTGAAAAGAGGCGGAAGAGCGTGCAAAGACACATCAACGAACATACAAAGGGCGTGGGTGGCTCGGAGGACATTGGTCTGTTGATATACTGGGGTTCTTTGCTATCTGCTGAGGTCAAGGCCTACGAAGCGCGTATCGAGGACATCGAGGCTGAGCGGGAGACTTTGGATATTGAGGAACTCAAAGGCCACATCCTGGATATACATGGCCCTAACAGGTCCAGGCCATCCTCTAGTTATGACACAAAACGACCGCAGTTCCTTCCGTTGGATGACTTTTCTATCTTAGTAACGCAAACCTTACTCCAGGCACTACCGTATCTCTCGCGGCTCAAACTGAGCATCGATACTTGGTCCACACGTCTGACCATCCTTTGCAGCACACCGAGATTTTTGAAGGACCTCGGCACTACCCGAACTGCTTTAGATCTGGCTTGGAGAACTCTTGATCCCCCGCAGGATGTCGACACGTCGGATACCTCGTTTAACGACTGGAAGGAGACTCTGTACACGATACTGGCAGAGCTGAAAGTCATCGTTTCTGACCTTGGACAACGACTGGACCGGATGCTGGACATTCTTGAAGGCCGTGAGGACGCCCTACCGGATACATGGATTGACGATTTTGAGGAGTTGGAATCGGATTACAGTCGCTGGACTGTTGAATCACGAAATCGTATTCTGGATGTGGAGATCCGACGAATGAGAGCTAAGCGAAATGCTACTACAGCTACCACCATCCAGGGAATCGGTCTAGACGGACGGGGTCCAAGCACTCAAGTTGAAGACATAGCACCTCGGAAGTCGGAGACACTCCATCGGGCCTCGATCAACGATCCAGCCGAAGACCTCAACCAAACTCCTAAAACCAGATCGAACGGAAACGGGTTGGCTGCTCCGTACGAACGATTTCCCGATCTCATTCCGGCGAAGGAAACCACTCAAGCGTCGCCTCATACGCCCACAGCTTTGCGATTAAGCATTCCAGACTTTGTAACATCACAATCGAAGTTAAACGAAAACGAGTACAGCCTGGGCAACCGACCAGGAGAACAGGACGACACTGTCGAAGGCCAAACCGAAGACGTAGTAACTGGGCAAAAAGTCGACAGTGACGACGAGAAAGCTGAATCAGTGGTACGCAAGCGCCCGGACTTGACGATACTAAAACGTGCTTCCGTGACCTCCATCGAGAGTTTCTCCAGACACCAAGTACGAACGTCCTATAATACTTTTGGCTACATATCTAATGATATACAGGTCAAGAGCATCACCGTTCGAAGAAATAGCAGTGCGTCTTCGATCTCGTCGTCACTACTTGACCGCTCAAACGGCATTCGGGATAACCACAGCACGCCCGTATCACCAGTAACTACTGATCGCGTCGACACTTTGATCCATAGCAAGCTTTCGAGTCCGCTCGCTGCAGCGGCAGTACAGCAAGCCCCATCCCCCGGACTGACTCACTCTCCACATTCCAGACCACAAACTCCTCAGTCACATTTCGGGCTTCGCCGAGATAGTGTAGAATCCGCTTCTTCAAGTATATCGTTACAGTCAAGCCCAGCGAGCGCCTTGGATGATTCTCCATCTGTCCGGAATGCCTACAGTCGCAACGCAAAGGTTCCGAAGCCACCACTCAACTCTGCAATGGCAAAGCGCCGCCCCCTCAAAACCCTTGACGGCTCCTCGGATCAGATGCAACCATGGCCACCTACTAAATTTGCGCATGCCCTCTCACCAAAGAAGGACAACAGCACCGAAGACCTAGAGCGCAAGATTAGCGATATTCTCACCACGATCCCAGCGCACATACGCCTCACGTCCGGCCCAGAAGCTGATGCACCCGAGGTCAAGCCCACCCGAGTTGTCTCAGCCGGTGGCCGCTACGCCTCGAACGCGTCGCTCCGGGTTCCTCGTAGTGTCAAATCTCCCGAACCAACTCTTACGCTCTCGCCTGTAAAGACCGATCTCGACAAATCTAGTAATGCGCCCAACTCACGCCGCACGCTTGCATCCGGTGACTCGGACATCAAGCTCTATCACCTCACCCAAAACGGCATGGATAAACCGCCCATCAAACTCTTCGTGCGCCGCGTCGGCGAAAATGGCGAGCGCGTCATGGTCCGCGTCGGCGGCGGCTGGGCTGATCTCGGCGAGTATCTTCGTCAGTACGCAGAGCACCATGGACGGCGCACGGTTAGCGAGGGCAAGTTCGAAGTCCTTGGTCTCGAGAATTTGACATCAAGTCCGGCGGGGATGATCAGGCCAGATAGTCGACATGGCGCAGGGACGCCACAGCCCAACCCTGCTACATCTCCAGCTCGCGGCACTCCTGCTGCCAAGGCTGCTGCTTTCGCTGCTGCCGATTCCGCTTTCAATACACCCGCTTCTGTAGCCTCTGTAGGTACGCCTGCAAATGCCAACGCTGAGGCCTCTAGTGCCTCGACTGGCTCTAGCCGGCTTTCATGGGGCGGTAACGAGGTTGGCCTTGCGGGGCCGAAGTCGAAGAAATTAGACTTGAGCGGGGAGAAGCTAGAGTGGATTGAGGGTATGATGACTCAAGCGAGGAAGGTCTCGACTCAGGCTGTTGGTGGTAGTGGTGGAGGCGGGAAAGGCGAGGCCGCGAGTGGAAGGGAGAGTAGGGCGGCGAATGGGAGAGAGAGTAGAGCCGCGAACGGGAGAGAAAGTCGGGCTGCAAATGGGCGTGAGGGCAAAGTCGAGAAGGATAGGGAGAGTCGGGAGAGCAAGGGTGAAAAAGACAAAGGCTTTGGAGATTTGGGAAGGGTCGGTGGAACGAAGAGAGTTTTCTTAAGGGGCGGCAAGCCGGTGGTTGACTAGGGTAAGGTTGCATTTTGGGAAACCCCTACTTCTTGGATCAACTTTCAAGACGCATCTGGTATCTGCAGCGGTATCAGCACATGGATTCATTTGGATCAGAGCGGGCTTTTGGATAAAGCTGCGTGGCGGCAGGACTGTCGACGTACTTTCACCCCGCATCTCCTTTTCTTTTGTCTTTAGCAGAAATTTTTATACCCGTAGAGTTCACGTATACTTGTAATAGTGGCGATAGGCCTAATACTCTATTGAACCACCAGTCAAACACCGATGGATGCTTCCTGAAATAAGTCGTGAGGCACAGCGTCTACTGTAGGTAGCCGTAAAGCGAATACAACTTTGAAGACGTGTGGCTATGCGGTCTCTCAGGACATACCGGAAATAGAAACGATGCTAGGCACGGCATAGAATCCATATATTCTACCAGACACCATGCTTCATGCATATCAGTGGCGAAGGGTGCAGACCGTCGGTGCCGCAAAGCAGCGGCAGGCTGGGCTAAATCGATAGCGGTGCCTCGAACTTCTCGACTGCACGCCGCGTGGGAGTGAGAAGTAAAAAGGGCATCAGCTTATGAAGCCGATCTACTCGATCTGCATTTCATTGGTAGAATAGTGAGATGTGAGATGTGAGATTTATAAAGGGTATCATTCACAAAACGAGTAAGACCGGAGAGAAATTGCGCCTGATATTATATCTCCACCTATTACGTTCACGCAGGTTAACAGGAAGATACGTAGGTGGTAATCTCACGAGCTGACTCTCCAGTTTGGCGTGAACACAGGCTTGAAGGCAGGATATGCTGTCTCGTAACAACGCACAAAGCGTGGCTCGTCACAAGGCCAACTTCTTGTCCTCTATAGCCCCTTAGAATGGTTACGCCGCACGACACATCCAACGTCCATCTCCATGTTGCTGTCACACGCGCAACCGACGGCGAGAGCTCCTTGGAGGTGGGCTAGATGCTAGGATGCACGCCAGCTGCGGCAGCTTGGCAGCGGCGAGGCGTTTTCAGCCCCCAACCATGAGGGTTCTAGCTTTGCCTCAGGACACCGCTCGGGCTGGCTGGCTGTCACTAGATGCCGTGTGGAGTCGCAAAGGATCACTATTAGTGCGAGCGGCTGGCGTTTAGCTATGCGTCTTTTCTTACCTATTCACCTTCTTACTTTCCTCTACAGACCATGTGGATACTGCGTACATATTGAAGCTCTCTATCTTACTTTGAAAATACCATTCTACCATCCTAGCTCTCCTCTCCGCTTTTGTGCCTACTACAACCCTGTCCTGCTTCCAGGACTCCGTGATTCGGCCCAGTGCACCAACCTCGTTTTCAGCCTCACTGGCCTTCCAACTCAGAGCCGGAGGATAGAAGGCGGTGGCTTCGATCTGAAACTCTCTTTGGCAAATCGCATTCTCTGTTGGTCTTCCGCTATTGGTACGTCAATAAGCTTTCAATCAAGCTTCGCACACCATGGTACGAGCATCAGGGTCCCCAGCTAACTTTCTGCAGACGAGGCCTCAGGCAACGATATCATCCCCACCAAACCTCAACTGCAATTGGCTGTGGAGCTTTGGGAAGACGCCGCGTGGATCGCGAATCTCAGGACAGCAGGCAGTAGATGTCTGAATCGGACCCCCGCCGTCCCCTCTTCACCAGCGACGCCTCTGATCTCTCTGATCTCTCCCACGCCCTCAACCAAGTCGGCGGTTCCTCACCTGTCTCCCCCATCGCAAACCCCAGACAACGCCCCGGTTACACGCGCCTGCGAAGCAACACCGGTGGCTTCGATGGTAGCCCCATCCTCCACGAAGAGGATGAGGACGAGGATAGCGGAAGGGAGCGTGGAGGCGCGGGGCTAGGAATCGAGACCCCCTTGTCGTCGTCGGCGTCGAATACGGAAACGGTGCGCTCTCCAGCCTTGTCTGCGCGCCGGGTCTCCATCCAGGCCATACCTCGCGTGCCCGTCGGTAGTATACGAAGGCCTAGTGTTGGCAATGCTGGCCTCTCTCCGAACCTTACCTCTCCGCCCATGAGCAGCGATCCCCTCACCGGTGGCTTTCCGAAATATGATAGTGTGGGCAGCACACCGGACTTACGGCGGGAGCGCGAAAGTCCTCAGGATGACAGTGGGGACTACCAGGAATACCGTCGAAGCGCAATGAGAGGAGGTAGAAAGAGCGAGGCTACTGTCAGGTCAGAGTATGATAGTACACCGTATGTGCATAGTCATGACACGGAGAGGTTGAGGAGAAGCATTGCGCCGTCAATTCGCTCGGCTTACGAGAGTAAGCACCTTATTCCTATATTTCCTTAGCTCGGTTTGGGGATCGTGAGATGGGGCCCTTTCGAGATCCATGTCAAATATTCTGAGACATTGGAGATAGGGAGCAAAACTGAGATGTATGGATGAGTGTATGGATGGATGCTGACTACATCATAGCCAACGACTTCCACCCACAACACAGCTGTCCAACGAATCGAGACTTCTACACATCTCGCTTTACTTGGCTTTCTGTCACCATTCTCATCCTCTGCCTTTTCTCTACTATTTGGTCGGGTGTCTTTCTCGGTATTGCTCTGAAAGGCCCCCGTTACGGTCGCACCATCACAACTCACAGCAAGCTGAATCCCTATAGTGCTATAATATTAACTGCCGTCATGGCAAAGCTCATCGAGTTGAGCTTCGTAACGTCCTTCGTCGCATTCCTGGGTCAAGTCCTTAGTCGGCGAGCATTTATGAAAGAGCAGGGCAGGGGAATTACGCTGGCAGAGATGAGCATGTGGCGGTGGGTTGTCCAGCCGGGAACACTCATTACGCATTGGCATGGTGTCAGATATGCTGGCTTGTCGTTCCTAGGACTGCTGAGCTTGTTGGCGGCGGTGTTAGCGACGCTTTATACGCCTGCAGCTAGTGCGCTTGGTAGGTTATTGTACTCTTCAATTGAAATTCGGGACTGATTTGTGGACAGTTCAACCACAGCTGCACTTTGGGGACTGGCACAATACTATTCTCGCAGGTCAGGTCAAAGCCTCTTTCGGAAATCCCACCTACGTCGCATCGCTATGCGACACTCCCATATCACAGGGCATGGACCCCTTGTATGCTGGTTCGACATGTCTGCAAATCGAGCACGCCAGCCAAGGATATCACAACTATCAACGCTTCATGTCTTATTGGACTGCAATATCGAGAGCTGGGAACGGTTCAAGTGACCTTGCAGAGAGGCCTAACGGATTCGGCTTGCTGTTTGACAATACTTCGATTACGGCCTCCTGGGTCGAGAAAGTATCCGTGGAAGACTCATCCAAAAAGTTTGGAGGTCGCATCGTCAACAATGTTTCCCTTGCCATGCCACACGCTAGCATCTTTCAAGCAGCCAGGGATGAAAGGAATGGCATCATCCAGCCAGATGAGCTTGATGGACAGGGGATATACTCGATCCGCGCATCAATACCCAGCCCGGTCCTTAACGTTCTCTGCGTGAATATGAATCGAACTGACCTAAACCCGATCGTATACGAGACATGGCCAAATGCTATAAAGCCAGTCAATGGCTCCTGGGCCACCATTGTCAACGATACGGACAAGCAAACGAACAATCGTACTGTCGTCGATGATTTATTCGGATGGAACTCTTCGGCGTTGAATGGCCACCCGCCGGTTTTCGCAAAATACCCGCTGGAATACAACACAATCATGAACCATACATTCTACCCGTATGGTCGAGATACCGTATACTTACTAGGGGCTGGTGTCAGCGGGGATTTTGTTCTTTGCCAGATGAGAGCTACGATGACTCCTAGCTGTTCAACCCGGTATAATGCCACTGGAAGTGGAGGGACTATGGAAGCGCTTTGCGAAGAGAAGGATGACAAGCTTGCCTACATCCGCAGCCTCCCAAATGCCACTTATGGCGATAAGCAAACCGATTGGGTAAATATTGCCGGAGAATGGGCAAACAGTGTATCGTTGAACGCGGGCATCTCGGACGGCAATGCTAGCAACGCAAGACTACTAACACAGCTCATGCTCGCAGAGCCGGTGCTAAACAAAGCGCTTCCGAGTCCGGCAGAGGCACTGGCTGTCATGGGAGGCTGTACGCTGTTGATGAGCTCGCAGGATACGCCGTTTGTTGAGTTTTGGGTATGAACCTCTTTTCCTTACCTCCTCCATCTATCCCAAATCATAGCTCTTCTGAAATAATACTAATTTTAACCCACAGAACTATACCAGCCCCGGCAACATCCTCGGCACCCCTCAAACCCAATACTTCAACGCCTCCATCCGCGCCCAAGAATACGCATCCGGCGCCAACTCCTCCAGCTCCCGTGGCTTCCTCCTCGTCCTGATCGCTGTCTTCCTCATCAACGTTTTCGTCCTCATCTATTTCCTCTTTCACAAGGGCCTCGTAACCGACTTTTCCGAGCCGCCTAACCTCTTCGCGCTAGCCGTCAACTCCCCGCCCAGCAAAGATCTCGCGGGTTCGTGCGGTGGTGGGCCGGAAGGAAAGCAGTACCAGGTCAACTGGTTCGTGAACACCGAGGGTGATCATTTGTACATGGAGCCAGGCGAAAAATCAATTGATCCGCAGGATATGCGGAGGGAGGCCGGAAGCACGGGGTTCAGTTTTGGGCTTGGGAAGAAGCTTGGGAAAGGGATGAGTCCATTATTAGGAGGGTTTGGGAAGAAGAAGGGTGGAATGAGGCCGGCGAGTGTGCTGGGGCCGGAGCTGGAGTTGGAACCCACGACTCCGGCGGCGGCCATGTATGCGAAGTTGGCGAAGCGGAGGAGTATGTTGTGATGAGTATAAGCATATGGGGTCATGATGAGGTTCTGTACGATTTCTGGCAGAGCGGAGGGGGAATGCGGTAATGTTTTATGATATGAGGAACGAATCCCCTTTTGATACCTATCTATCTTGCTGGCGTCAGCGTGGTGGCTTTGTGAATGATTGGTGATTTGTAAGGGTGCTATTTGTGGTCCAAATGCACAACGCCGGATATGTAATCTAGCAAGCAAAGATAACACGAAGCAATAGCAACGTAGGATGTCTCGACGTTGGGCCGGCTTTAAAGCTGTCTTCCGATTCAATCACTATGTTCGAGGCGGTTCTTTATGGGATGATGCACCTAGAGCGCTCCAGCAAACCAAAGACAGAACAAAGGATACAGATTGTCATATGGTCTTCTGCAAGTGAGATACACGCATTCCAACAACGACATATTCATGAATATGAAAAGGTATAGAAGAAGAGTTTGTGTTCGTCATGTGACTTCGTATGACCGCGTCTTTACGCGAATCCCTGTCACCTGCCCCACTTGCTTCATCTCATCTTTCTTCAACGTCAACCATCAAACCATCTCCTCTTCCATCACTCACACGCGAGGCTCGTCGACCAGTACGCCAATCTTCTGTTGTCACTTGTCGATACCTCATCTGCGTTGGTGTCGGTAAGAAATCCTTTTTAATGTCGCTGAAGATTGCTGATTCAGGATCTGCTCTAGGAAACAAGCAGATATCAGAACTCGTTTGTTTCTCGAATACACCCCCCGAGATCATCATGTGTCGAGCATGTACATATCCATCGCCGCAGGCTCATACTGCAGGGGGTGTGGCTTGGGCAGTCCCCGTCGATATTGCACGACTTGGTCCGCACCTAGAAGCCTACATGGAGGCAAAGCCCGCCATGGACGCCCTCCGCCTGTGCCACCGCTTCGGGACTGGTCAGAAGGCCTACATCACCAAGCTTCCTATGGAGCTAATCGCCATGATTGAGAACGAGTTACAGAAAGCCTCTCGCAAGTCGAAGGCTAAATGTTGGAAAGAAGACTATCTCTGCTTCCAAGACTGCTGCACCCTGGAAGATCATTTCAGCGACGAGGAGACAGAAGAGCTGTACGATATCTGTAGATCTGAGCTTGGTCTCGCTCGCCATAGATCTGAATGTGATGGAGGCAAGACCTGCAAATGCAAGGAGGGAGGAGATTCCTTAGATTCCGAGTATGATGACTTCTCGGATGATGAGGCAGTCGGGGACATGGTCGTTGATATGATGATAGAGAGTGGAACGAGATATGAGGTTCATTTCGAGAGGTGTCGCCTATGGCAGAAACGCACCAACAAGAACTGCTCTTCGGGCCCCTTTGAAAAAGTTCAGCAGGTCAGTCTTCAGACGTAGACGGGAGTACTCAAGAAACCATTGCAGCGTACTCATGCTTCGTATCTAGGTCCTCAAGTCTGACTTTGGATTGTCCGCCACCACATTCCACCAGCGGATCAAACACCCTGATACCCACCTCCTCCAGCTTGATGGTCATGTCTCCATTGACGAATCCCCCAAAGTTACACTATGCTACATGACCCTTCCAGACAAGATAGTCACCGAAGTGGACGAGGCAGAAGATCTTTGCGCTGATTCTGGGGAAGTCATTGAGGGCTACAACGGCATAAGCACCATCATCGATCCGCGCTCCCTCAAAATCACCGAGAGCCAGCGTCGACGCTTTGGCCGAGCCATGAAGCTCTTGGACCTCAAGCCCTATTTCCACTTCAGCCAAGTTCGCAACAACATCCCGACCAGACTATCGAGTGAGGAAATCGAGAAGGTCCTTGACTCTGCCAACATGTGTCATCAACATCAGGAGGAACATCGTAAACGCGCCCGCGTAGATATGAAGCGGCGCATTAAGAGTAGGCCATTCTGTCTCCTCTCTACTGAAACACTAGCTTACGAATATTTCAGAGCTCGAGCAGTCGAAGTGGCCGAAGCTCATGTCGCTCGTTGCATCTAGCTTCACGATGGGTAGGTGGCGATGATTACAGCGCTTTCGGGTGTGTGGTTAACAAGATTAAGATATGAAATTCTGATTATCATCTTTCCTAGCAGCCCTTTAAAGTTCAGTATATCAGCTTTCAGGCGGACGAGCTTCTTCTTCGTCCTGCCGACGACATGAGATGAGGCATCATCGACGACGTACTTTACGAGTCAACTCTCAAAGCTAGCAAAATTACTCCACAACTGCCAGCGTTACGACTCACTTTCAACGACGGAACGTACTTTCTCAGTCATACTTTCCACACGCCTTGAACGAACGAACCTACTTCTCCTATCTTACCAAAATGTGTAACATCGTATCCATGTATCGGGGCCTTTCTACTTTCTGAGACGGACTGTTCTATGTTTTCACCAAAACATGTGGGCTAGGAATTATCAAGGAGCTATGGTTAGCTATGGTAAACCCAAGTGTTCCCGTTCGCTTTATTTTCTCTCCTATTTGCATCTATAGATACCCCAACATTTGTTTTGTCTTTTCGTTCAAAGTAACGGGATGGCACAAAAGCTATGGCGTTGCTAGACCCGCCTGTATGATTCGATCCGAGATGGGAGATGCTGGAAGGGCAGCTTTCTGTTACCGAAATGTAGTTTAGAGATGTATGAAGTACTTAACGACTCTTATGGAGCAAGACAATGTGATAGCACTTTTGCATGTTGGTATTGCTGCGTGCTCTACTAGACGACTAGTCTTTAGGTAATCGACGTGTTCAGGTTTTATAGCTCGGTCAAGGCTATGCCATTAAATCCGAAGGTTTCATCATTCTCTGTCCTCCTTCATAACACGTTTCATACTATCATGTTTCAAATCACCATCAGCGCCATCTCCGATGCCAATCCCCGGATTTCACCCAACTCCATCCAACTCGACACCGCCCGCCGACCCCCCCATCAACTTCGCAATCCTTGTCACGCCTAAGCCTTCAGCTCCACTGTCTCCTTCTTCTCATAGTCCTTGACGCTCAACGGCCCCCGCTTCACCATCAGCGTCATAACCTCGTACAGCACATCCGCAGCCGCCATAGTCGTCAGCTCAGCATTAGTATCATAGGCCGGCGCCACCTCGACGATATCAGCCGCGATGAGATTGACGCCTTCGAGCCCGCGAACAATAGTGCGGAGTTCGCGCGTCGACCACCCTCCAGTCTCGGGTGTACCCGTTGCGGGCGCGACTGTCCGTCCCAATTAGCTCCACCTTCTCTCCACCTAAACAGCCAGGGATAAAGCAAAACGTGGAACTTACACGCCGGATCCAACGTATCGATATCGATGCTCAGGTACACGGGCTTCGTGGTGCCGACGCGCTCGCGGATCTTCTTGATGATGCCCTCGGTGCCGATGGTGTCGATCGCGCGCGCTTCCACGATCTCGAAGCCGCAGTAGCCGTCGTTCTCGTAGTCGGAGGGGCCCGACAGCGTCGTGCGGATGCCGGCGTGGATGTTGGAGTCGTTGGCCAGCAGGCCTTCTTGCGAGGCGTGGAAGAAGTAGGTGCCATGGTTGATGGAGGCTTGGTGCGAGGGCGCGCCGCCGAAGACTTTGGGTTTCCAGGTATCGCTGGGGTGGGGGTTAGAGGTTTTTCGGGGCGGGGAAGGAAAGGGGTGGGGGAAGGGGAGGGGGAAGGGCTGGAAGAGGGGGTAGGCGTACAGATGGCTGTCGAAGTGGATCACGCTCACGGGACCGTATTCACGGTTAATGCTCCGCAGCAGGGGCAGCGTGATGGTGTGGTCGCCGCCGAGGGTGATGACGCGGGGGAGGGTTTTGCCTTTCTTTGAGGGGCCGGGGGCTGCGGCGTTGGTGAAGGGGGCGCGGGAGAGGATGGCGTTGTGGCCTTCTTCGATTTGTTGGAGGGCGAAGGCGTTGTCGTAGCTGGGGTTTTGTTAGTTTTGAAGTCGGATATATTGAAGGAGTTGCTGTTTGATGGATTTTCATTTTTCGGTAATGAAATCATGAGCGTTCAAGCTTTCAAACTACGGGATTGGACACCAGGATGAAGAGATGTATGGTTTAAGGAGGTTAAGAGAAGTACTTACGACGTCACAGGAATATCACCACAATCAATAACCTTCGCCCAGCTATTGAACGGGTTCGCGTCCAGGGGGACATTATATCCACCACTGAATCCAAGTTTGCGTGAGCCTTGCACCACCCATAAATAGTCAGTCGTGCGCGAAGGAAAACATACTACAGATTTAGACGGCGAGAACCTTGTCTGATGCCACTGGGACCAAAGCGAGCGCCCGGGCGGTAGGAAGTGCCTGTGTCGAAGGGGGCGCCTGTTGCATGGTTAGATTGAAGCTTGCAGATTGTGATTATCTCAGAAGATGGATCCTACCGATAAACGCAATGTCGTATTGATACTTGTCGCTGGCGAGGCATGGGTGGTATTGGAGGCGGCCAAAGGTTGAGATTCCGGAGAAGACGGAGTCGGCCTGGTTGGGTGTCAACTGAGGCACTTTTGGGCATATTTCTGCATCATAAAGAACGCACCTGAGTTCCACCATCGCCAGGCAGACTGTTATACCACAGACCGTTCAGTGGGCCTTCAATTGGCGTCTGGTCATGCTCGTGGTCGCCGTGAGCAGCTACGACGGCCGCGAGTGCGGTGAGGGCTAGGAGCTTCATTTCTGCAGTATTGGATCGGATTCCGAGTCAATGTGAGGAAGAGAAGGAGAGAGAAGTGAGGAGAAGAAGAAGAACCTAAGAGACGGGTGATAGAGACACAGAAGCATGTTTAATACAAACGTAAGAGAGATTTTACGAGGTGACCTGTTGCTGTTAGGTAAATCGCAGCAGAGCTACCCCGGCTCGAGCTCGCAGATGCACGATGACTCTCGCCGCTACTATTGGTCGCATGTCACTCGGTATGGCGGCAACATTCTACTGGAGCATGTGGTTTGCAACTAGTGCATGCGGAGTTGAAGTGGGCTCTTTTCCCGCCGACGGACTGGGGGCATTCCCCTTAGCGACAGCACCCAATTGCAGCCCTGCCTGGCCTTACGCAACGACGTTGCTCACCACCAGAATGCCAATTCTTATCACGATATCGCCATCTGCGAGCCTGCTATGCCGCTGTCACTGCAGTAAGAACTATTATAAGACAGCGCCGAGGCATTTACCGACGAACGAGCATCATTATAGCTCTTACGTTTCACTGCTGTTCACGCCGTTGCTGATACACCGTTGTCTTAGTTCACCAATCCATGAACCGAGGTGGCATCGTGCAGGTCTGGAGTGACGCAGTTGATGGGAAAGAAGCAGGGAGAGCGAGGTCTGCCGTCGACAGGGCTTTCTTGATCGAGTGTCACTGTTCCCATCCCCCACCTATCTGGGCACGGTGATAAGACGCGTTCCGAGGCTGCACCTGAAACAAGCATTAGGATCGTGTTGTCATCCAATGCTCGTTTGGTGCGGAGGTGCAGATCCAGGGTCTAGACGTGCCACGCGGGTCAGACTTCTAAGTAGATCGGTGAGGGCCCAAAGGCCTGTGTCTTATGCTGATATGTTCTATGAGCAATTCAAGTCAGATTATGTGTAGCTAAGGCATAATGCATTGAATGTTAAGCCGCTTTTATAGTTCTATCTCGTCGACATCGTCAGTCATGAGATTCATAGCCCTGAGCACTCATTACACGCCGTTTGGCTCTATGGGCTCCGCTGCTCCAATTTCAGCCCGCTCATCGCCGTCCATCCTGGCAAAAGCGTTCTTCACTTGATATTCCCAGTTGCTCCAAGCAACGATTGCCCATTCCATGAAGCCCACAATGTACAGCGCGATGCACTGCCCGACCCATAGACCGGCTAACCCCCACCCGTGAAACGCGAGATAGATACCTAAAGGCAGCGCACCGCAGTAGTAGCTGACGATGTTGACAGCGGCGCCAATATGCTGTCTGCCCATGCCTCGTAACGATCCACCACAGCTCCCATTCAGGCCGTCTGCGATCTGGAACAGCGCCACATAAGGCATGACTTCAGCCGTGAGGCGGATCACACGGATATCGTCGTTGAAGATTCTGGCATAGAAGTCCTTGACACCCATCAAGACCGCCAGAACAACCGCACCGAGAATCATGCTAAGCCATGCCGCGGTGTTAGCTGACCGGGCCGCCCCCTTCGCGTTGCGAGCTCCGAGCAAATTCCCCACGCGAGCACTGGTTGCAACACCAACGCCGAACGGAATCGTGTTCATGACCTGGTCCGTCGTCATGATGACACTCTGAGCAGCCAGAGGAATGGTCCCGAGTTTGCCGGCAGCGAGCGCAACGATCTCGAATGCCCACCACTCTGTACCCACGTGAATTACGCCTAGGATAGCGAGACGCGAAAACGTGCCCATGTTCTGGACGCACTTGCGGCTCCAGCCGCCCCAGCATTTCCAGCCGTCAACGAAGCGTGCGTAGGCGAGGAGCAGGAGGAACGATACCCAGTAAGAAATTCCGGTTGCAAGGGGTGCGCCGAGAAGGCCCATCTTAAAGGTGTAGACAAAGAGGTAGTTTAAGCCGGCGCTTAGAGGCGATGTAATGAGTAGCACATATGTTCCTGGCCTCATAATTTCTGCATGTCATAGTTTAGTGTAGTGAAAAAGGTTAGATCGGGTTACGTACCTTGAGCTTGAAGGTATTTCTTTGTGGCTTCAAAGTAGATGTACCCAATGCCGCCTGGCACCAGAACGCTCAAGAACTTGGCCGAATCTCGAGCTATGTAGTCCTCCTGGCCTAGTGCTTTAAAAACTGGCTCTGAGCATATCCAAAGAATGGCAATTGGCACATAGAAAAGTGTCAGAATGATGAAAGACCGCTGTAGAATGATGCCAAGATCGTGGGGATTTTTGCTCCCGGTGAAGCTCGCGGAGGCCAAGGTATCTATCGCAGTCGTTCCTCCTAGGGCGATCAACCAGGCGGTCGCCATCGCAAACATGTAGGAAAACGCTGCTGTCGCTAGTGCTTCCGGAGACAGTCTTCCAACAATCAATACTGAGATGGTTTGGAGCGAATTCTGGAGAGTATAGGCCAGGATCACGGGGACAGATCCCTTTAGGAGTATCCAAAACTCAGCCAAGATCAATTGAGCTTTAGTCTTGTCCTCGTCCTCCAGCTCATAAGTCTCGCCATCTTCAGCCTCATCGTCGGGCTTAGGTAGCAAAGCTGACTGCTCGTCCGGCTCATCTGAGGGTTTGTTGGATTTCCTGAGGAAGCCGGGCAGCCATGATTTTGCGCTCGATATGTTATCTTGACTCTCCATATTGGATTGGGTCAAAGATGTCGTGAGTGTTCAAGAATGGCATGCAGAGACTAGGAATGGTTTGAAGATAGCCTCAGAGATATCGTGGCGTTGGAGAGAGTGATGAGGTGGGTGAGACAGCAGGGTAAGAGGGAAGGAAAAGAGAGGGTTGGACGTCCCTTCTACACAACTGTATCACCGCCCAAGCATCTATGTATGTATAATCGATGGACAAATGAAGAGAACAGATAAAGAATGAAAGGAAGCCCGGGCAACACGACATACTGGCCACTCGGAAGCGCACAACGCTCTCATCGGTGATACAGTGGGGACGAGTCGATGGCGTTATAAGATATGCACGATCGGGAGAGGTCAATGAGTGGTTAACTGTACATCGATGTCTTATCTGCGCGCATTCTGGCTGCGTTCTGACGACGTGACTAAAGAGCTGAGCTAACTCTTACGTTTTGACAGCCAGCTCTGTTCGAGGCCTCAGCAAACGCAAGCTTTACGTGACGAAGGCGACTATACAGCGTGCTAATTGGAGGCGCATGGCTTTGCGATAGATGGGAGTCCCACGAGCCAGCAACGGCCGGGCGTGACGCGACAAGAGGAAGCTCGCGAGGGGATGAAGGGGGACATGTTTTCCCACGGCTGATTGCGTAGGGTGCAGGACAGCCGGGCCACCCAATTCACAGAAATTTGCCGAACCTTGGCAGCTCCCTGCAATTCTTCACGACCCCAGATGATAACCGCCCGTAACACTTTCCTTTTGTCACCACCTGCCAAGATACAAGGCGCAAGGCGTCGCAGTCCGGGTCGCCAAACGCGGAGCTGGTGACCGCTTTGACTGCGTGGTGGTCCAGCCGCAAATCTCGGCTCATCGACGGGGGTTTCGTTGCCTGCACTGCAAATCTTCAATTAATGTTGCACTCACAAATCCGATCCCTATCGCAGCCTTGCTTTTCGCCTGCTATCAGCAGCATGTGTATCTCACTGCGATCCGTGTAGGCAGTCTACAAGGGGTGCCGGGCGTAATTGGGGTGGTGTCTCAGTCCCAGCCCTCTAGACTTATACTCCTGTTTCCCCATCATTGCGAGGCAGAGGGATGCACAATGGACGACCTGACTAATCACGAGAAGACCGATATGGACGAAAAGCGTGGAGTAGAGGATGCTGGAACCAATGACTTGCCTACGGTCATGAGGGATGGCATCAAGCTTCACCCACAGCCAACCAGCGATCCTCTTGACCCTCTGAACTGGACCCGATGGCGCAAGAACTGCATCCTCGCAATTGTCATGTCACTGTATGTTACCTAATAGCCCATTCGTATTGCGCACCCAATTGACAGGGCTAGGTACTTTATGTTTACGTACATCACGACCACGACAGTACCCTCGTTCCCGCAAATCCAGGAACAGTATGGCATCGACCTCGGTCAGGTTAATTGGACTGTTGCGATTCCCGCTTTGGGCCTCTCCGTGGGACCTCTGTTTTGGAGCTCTCTCGCCGATATCTATGGACGACGGGTAGGTCTCTGCATTTCGCTTGCTTGTAATGGTTGTATTGTTTTGTTGTATAGATCCGCACAGTCATGTGCGTTTCACGGATAAGTCATGTGCTTCCCACCAGAGGTGAAAAAACCACTTCTTGCGAGCATATTGAGTTTTATGGAGATTTTGAAGTCGTGTGCTGTCAGAGCCCCTTTTTGTGCACCGCTGACCCTCGCAGCTCATATTCATCATTGGCACCATCATTGCCTTTGCGGCCACTATAGGCGCCGCGAAAGCTCAAGTACGTTGCTGCATCTCATTTACTTCAACTGTATCCAGATAGTACCTATGCATATATCGCGCGGTCACGTGAAAGTCACGCTTCGGTCACATGACTCACAGTTTTCACGTCTTATGAGCATCGTTAACCTTCGCAGGACTACCAAGGCTACATGGCCGCCCGATTTTTCCAAGGTTTCGGCGTGAGTCCAGCCGCCACAGTCGGTCTTGCGATCATAAACGACATTTACTACGAATATCAGCGGGGTCTCAAAGTCGGTCTCTGGGTCCTAGCCATCGACATGGGTCTAATAGTCGGCCCTCTGATCGGTGGCTTCGTGGATCTTGTGTCTGAGGCATGGTGTAACTGGCTTACATCTATCTTCTTCGCCACCATCCTTGCCGCAGAAATCGCGTTCTTGCCGGAGACACTCTACCCCAGGAACCACATGCTCAGAGTAATGCCCTACGCTGAAACGACAGGAGTCGCCGACATCGAGAAAACCGAACGCCGAGCTAGCATCGCCACGGACGAATCCCTCCCTCGCACGAAAACGCTCGCATTCATCAACATCAAGCCCGTCCCAGGCATGAAAGTAACATCTCCCTCTCTCTAATTATCATAAGCTCCCATCTCTAACAGCACGGATAGCACCCCAAGCCCTGGGACTCCATCCTCCGCTTCGCCCTCACCTTCAAATACCTCACCGTCTTCTCCACCGTCTGGATTTTCTGCTTTGGGTGGTATTGGTGGGTATTATCTATTATTACATTTATCCCCTCCGCCTACGTTCAATACTCCCCCCAAATCCAGGGGCTTCTTTTCATCGGCCTGATCCTCGGCACCCTCTTCTCGGAGCTCTTCTTCTCCGGCCGCCTCAGCGACTGGCTGACGCTCAAGCTCGCAAAACGCAACAACGGCATCCGCCTCCCGGAAATGCGTCTCTGGCTCGCCTACCCCGCGGCACTGCTCTCCGCCATTGGGCTCATCATCTGGGGTATCAGCATCGACAAGGCCTACCACTGGATAGTCGGGCAAATCGCTTTCTTCTTATTCGCGGCCGGGATCCAGATGGGCAACACGGCTGTCGCTAGCTACATCGTGGACTGCTACCCGCTGCAGTCCATGTCCATCATCACGTTTTACTCCGTGTTCCTGAATCTCTCCGCGTTCGTTAACCCGTTCTTCATCGCGCCGTGGGTGACAGCGCAGGGGTATACGTGGACGTTCGCGGTGCAGGGGATCATCACGTTTTGGTTCTGTGTGCCGGCGCTGGCGTGCGTGCACTATTTTGGCCCGAAGATGAGGCAGTGGAGCGGGATGCCCGGGTGGGTGAATCCGGAGTATGATACTATTGCTTAGATAGGAGGTAGAGGCGCACGAAGAGGGGGAAGGTTCTTTATACGGTTTAGATAGGCGATGTAATTACATGTTGTTAGACTTACAAGCGCTGTATCACGATTTGCTAATAGATCCTGCAGATGTTCTAGCTTGTAATACTATGATGTGGGAGGCGTGAGTATGGTACTATGACGGCAGCTAATACCATGCCCACCTCTTTGGTCTTGGCAGTGTTCGATCACAATGTGCCTACGAGGTTGGTAGACCTTACGGAGACAAACGCCATGCTCCTCTTCGGCACAATAGCTAGACTGTCAATCTATACGCCTCCAGATAGACCTCCTTGCGTCCCGAATGACCGTCCAGCTTGGCCGCTCTGCAACTCCTACGAATTTGATGAGTGTAAAATCTTTGGCTTGTATTTCTATGAAGTGGGAGCCGTGAGAGAAGCGGACATGGTTTCTATCACGGCGAAAGGCATAGCACGGCACAAAAGTATTCTAGACCCAACCTTAGAGGGATTAAAACTATTCACAACGCACGCAATAACCACCATCGCAACCCCCGGGTCATCTCTCAATCCCGTCCTACCCGAGCCAGAAAACAAGGGAACGACCTGCACTCGTCCCTCCCCCAGCCCGAATGGCAGAAAGTCGAGAAAAGCGGAAGATTGGAAGGGAGAGAAGCAAAGAAAAGAAAAGAAAAGAATCACAACCGCAAGAGCAACCGTAACCGCAACCGCAACCGCAACCGCAACCGTCTGCACTCCGGTCCATCACCCCTTTTTCCAAGCCCTCCGCATTTCTCTTCACGCCACTCTATTCTCCATTCTCCACTCCCCAGTTGTAGTGTTACAACAAAACACAGGTGCCGCAATGAACGCCATGATCAATCTCGATCGAAAGGGGGCGCATGATGTAAAGCAAGTCGGAGTTTGCTCGAGGGCCCCGAACAGAGATAGGATATAGCGTCCCGCCCAGGAAATGCCAAAATCGAAAACAACCAAAGCCCATGATTGGCACGAGCCTTCGATATCTCTCCCGACGCCGGCCAATGCAGTTGAAAATTGGAAACATACTATCGTCAATTTCGTGGAGGTGTTTGTGTTTGTGCGACGAAAAGCTTTTAGGCGAATCCGAAGTATTCGCTTCCAGCTGTCATGGCCGTGTAGAGTTGTTGCCGGAGAGCCTCGTATGTTTCATACTCTGGGAGATCGAGTTCTGCGTAATTTGTTAGATTAGAACTTAGAAGAAAGTTGGAGGTAAGCCTTACGATTGAAGCATGTGTGAGAGCTTGGCAACCTGTCCTTGCTGCCGTAGTCGCGGTGAATGTTAAAGCGACTAAAGCCATTCATACCTTCAAGCTCTTTGAACCCGTTGAGAGGTACCTTGCTGGTTCCTGTGACGAACTGAAGAAGCTTGGCACGCTCTTCTTTGTCAAACGATCGCATTGCACGCCAGAACCACTGGATCTGCGGGGATGCGGCAGTGTAGTTATGGTACTCGGTATTGTTCTTCCAGTCATCAACATTGATGTCAGGCAGACCAGATATAAGCAGTTCAAGTTCTTGTTCGCTGAAGATGGAGATGAGTTCGGCCGGAACTATGTCATGGAAACCTAATCGTGCATGTTAGCAAACGTCTACCCTTTGATTTTCGGACAACTTACCCTTCAAGAAATGCTCCAACTGCTCCTGTACGGAACCTGTGAGGCGTTGCTCGGTGACAAGACGGACATATTCATGCTTGTTGTCTTCTGTAACCGGGATATTGCGGCCATCCTCGATCAGGTCGACAGTTTGGACTTCGCCGAACTGGTCGATATCAATGGAGAAAGTCTCCGTAATGATGTCGGTGATATCGTTCTCCAGCATCCAGAGCAGCGACTTGTAGTACTCAAGGTCTAGAGTCTCCATGTCTTTCAGGTTCACGGACTTGCCAAGGATTTTCTTGTACACAGCCCTGCTGAAATGGCAGTCAAGAACGCGACCTTCGTAGAGGGCCTTTCCGATGATGCGGCCAATAAATTTGAAGAACAACGCATGCTCTGGGTTGATCGCACTGAGGCGATTCGGGTGGAACGTAGTGCGGTCCGAGGCCACAGGAACAAACAAGGCGTAGTCAGGATTGAACATCTGCCGCGAAAGCACCTGGAACCATTCTCGAGTAACTCCTCCCGCATCAACTCCTTCTTCGCCATGAAAGCGAATGCTTAGCTTCCCGTACTTCATCTCGTCGGCGCTCTTGTAGTAGAGAGACTTGAATGAGTCGAGGAAGACTTGGTCACGTCGAACTTGAAGCTGGAGAGCTGAATGCGAATGTCTAGCCTCTGTGCCACGCGAATGGAGCCGACGATTGAAGTAGTTACGCTTGTTATCGAATTCGAGAACCTTGGAATTCTTGACTAGAAGCGAGAAGGAGCCGCTCATGAGTTTGGGATTTTGGCGGACAAGATCATTCAGTATTTTCCGATGGTCCTCTGTAAACGTAAAGAAAAGTGTCTCCATCTTTGACTCTGGTGGCGGACTGGAGAGCGCAAACTCCTTCGCATGCATCTTTCCGAGAGGGGCATCTTTCAGCGTCGTGTTCTTGCACACAACCATCAGTACTTCTATCAAGGGCAAGAGGATTGTAGCAATGTTGAGCATGTTTCCTCGTCGGCGAATCGCCGCCAAACACTCGCTGAGCTTGTTCCACAGTGGGCCAAAGGTTGAGTTCTCATAGAGCGTAGTGAGGATATCATCCTTTTGAGATGACTCCAATGCTTCCACGCCGCTTGAGGACGGTTTATCCTGGATCTCTGCCCGCTTGGGATCAAAGAGATAGTCGAGAGCAGTCAAAACGCGGAGAAGCTTTGCCTGGTCAGAGCTGGCAGGCGAGAAGTTTGATAGCGCCATTCCTTGAACATCGGTGGGCGATTCTGCCTTGGAAATTTGAGCGGTCAGATCCTCGAGATCCCTAAGGATTGACTGGCCAAGGCTCTGTGCAATATCAATCAACTCCTTTCCAAATACCTCCTTCGCCCCGGGAATAGGCGACAGATTGTTAATGACGGAAAGTGTATCCTTGAATGTTTTGCTGCTACACTCCCGGGCAGCCAAGATCTTAGCGACTAGTCGGAGGTTGTAATCCGGAACGTCTGGAGGCACAAGAGCTCGAGCTTTCTTAGCTTTGTCCTCTGCATCAGCTGCTTCGGCCGCTGGTGCTTGAGGTTCCGATGTTGATGTTTCTCCTTCAGCCGTAGCCTGGATTGGTTGTACAACATTCGGCGCCGAAGTCATCTCAGTATCACCAGAAGTTCCAGTTCCGGGTTGAGCGGAAGTGGTGGCTTGGTCTGGTGTCGCCTGAATTTCATCTTCATTGTCGCCATCTTTCTTCTCCTCGGCTGGCTTCTCCTTTTCCTTCTTTAGTAAGGCCTGCAGCGGTTGAGTGATGCTGCACAGAAGAGTGGCCAGTTGTTCCATTATAGTTGAACTCTCGATGATAAGTTTCCGGTCCAGCAGACTGAGCAAAGCATTCAGAGGATATTTCGTGGCTTTGGTCTCTTTCGCCTTGCCTTTGCGGTTTGCCCGACTCTTGAACCCAACAGCAGTCTCGTGCTCCGACAGGAAGAAGTTCGAAATATGTGGATTGGTGCCGGTCAGATAGACCAGAGTATTGAGGCATTGTTGAACAACCATAAGAGGGGACACCTCGGTGCCGGTTGGAAACTGACCCGTCAAGGATCTCTTGAGCGGCTGTGGGGTCTTTTGCGAGGCGGGCTGCTTAGCACGAAGGGATAGTTGGGTGAAACTCCGCTCCACTGCGTTGATGTCTGCGCTGCCATCTTGCAGGATCGAGAGGAGAATGCTGATGACTTCTGCGCGGTTCTGTCGGTTTTCGCAAACACTCTTGAGCACAGAGTTGAGGCTCTGTTTTGAGCTGCCAGTCTGGGGAATGAACATCAGTCGTAGAAGGGTGGCAACTCCAGCTTTGTCCAACATTTGTACACAGGGCCGCGCCTTTCTCTTCTGACCTTGTTCGTCGACGTGTCCTCGGTCAAGACCAAGACCACGTGCGCGCCGCATTTGAGTATTGTAGGCATCAAGCTGATTGAGCCGTCGATCACCCCCCAAGGCTCTAGCTTCAATTGCAAATTCCGCTGGTAGCTGGGCCAGCATATCCTCATCTTGGTCCATGAGGACGGCATGTCGTAGGCCGGGTTCCAGAGAAGCAAGGAAGCTAGCAGTGTCCATATCTTCTCCGCGAGCTGCAGCCGCACCGGCGGGTGCCCGGCGGCGCTGCTCTTCGCGTTCTCTCCGACGACGCTCCGCAGCTTCCTGCTGGAGAAGCTCCTCTCGAATGTCGGGCGGCAATGCTTCCAGGAATTCTCGGCTAATGTCAGTAGGTTCTTCGCCTGCGGCTGCGGCCTGTGAACGCTGCTCCTGGACTTGTTGCATCAGGACTTCCTCTCGAATGTCTTCGGGCAAAGCGTCCAGATACTCCATGTCGATACCCATGCCAGTTATGTCAAGCTCTCGGCCACGGATCGTTGTCGTGATTCGTGGCGTTGGTTCTGCTGGGCCTGCTTCAGTCGCCTCGGCCGCAGGGCCTGGCTGAGTTGCCTCAACGCCCTCCATAGCTTGACCCTCTACTGCAGTAGCAGACGCTTGCTCCACTTCGCCGCTCTCGTCGGCAGGTTGTTCGGTAGTCTCGGCAGCAGCCGCAGCAGCAGCAGCCGCCGCCTCTTCGGCATCGGCAGCAGCTTTTGCTTCGGCCTCAGCAGCTTCACGCTCTTCACGCTCCTTCTTCTCTCTAGCCTCCTTTTCTTCCTTTTCTTTCTTCTGTTTCGCGGCGAGCTCTTCCTTCGATCGCTTCGCAGCTTCGAGTGCAGGTGGAACTAACAGTCGCAGTATCGATTTGACTACTCGCTGGCTCTTATCTGTAACATTGTTGCCGAATATCATCCGAGCCTCTTCTTGCCAGCGCGTCATAGTACCGGCGCGGATGAAAGAAATTGCAAGGGAAGGATCTTCCCGCGAAGCTCGAGTGTGTTGCTCTTGTGGACGACGCATGTTCCGCGAAAACCCGGGATCAATAGGCGGTGGTAGCCCCATGGGTAAGTTTCCGATTGAGAGGTGGAACGCGCCGTTGTGATGATGAACGGTGCCTTGATTCATGGCGTTGAGGAGGTTGCTGATAAAAGACACTGGGCTGTCGCCGCCGAATATCCTACCAGGACGGATGGGATCGATAGCGTGAACCCAATCACTCATGCTCTCGGGGCGAGGCCCACCAAAATGACCACCTGGCCCGGACCGACCTGCACGTGAAAGGAGAGGGTTGACCCCATCATCATTGCCGCGCGGAGCAGTTCCAGGCCTATGAGATCGATATGTGGGTACCATGATCCGGTCACCACCTCCAAACATCCATGGGTTCAGGCGATGAGCATGGCCGCGGGGGGGATGCGGAGTAGGCTCAAAGCCCCAGCCCAAGTCGGGTACGCCGTTGTCTTCATCATCTTCACCTTCCGGGTTGTAGATGATGTCTTCTTCATCATACTCTTCCTCCTCGTCATCTTCATCATCTTCATCCGGCATGTCCTCCTCCATGAACTCTTCTGCGGCCATCTCCATTGCCATGTCGCCCTGAAGTTGGTCTATGAGGTCAGGGCCACCACGCTCTCCGATGACCTGAATGATCTGGTTAATAGAGGACTGGTGATCGTGGTCGGCGTCGTCGTCTGGCCCAAGGAAGCCGTCGTGATCGTGATCCTCGTCCTCGCTTGCCCAGTCGTCTTCTTCCCCTCCGCCAAGGCTAGCGTTCTCGTCATCTCCAGTGACTTCTTCCATATCCTCGATATCATTGTCGTCAGGGTCATCGTCCTCGTCGTCTTCTGAGCCGTCTTCGTCCTCGGAGAGATCGTCGTCGCCCTCTTCACCTATGACGACCTCGACGTCCATGGGCATTTCGCCAGAAAGACCTTCCAGGGGGCCCATGCCATCCATTTCTTCGTCTTCTTCGCTAATGACATCTTCGTCATCTTGGCCCATTTCTTCATCATACTCCATGTCGTCGGCGTACTGGTCATCGTAGATCTCATCGTCGTCCTCATCATCGGAGGTATCAGATTCGGACTCCATGTTCTGTCCAGGCTCAAACATGCCGAGAGTAGAGTTGCGGAAGAGGTCCGGGGTCTCTTCTCGATCTGTCTCGATGTCGCTGACGTCCGATGCAGTTGATATCTCATCCTCTTCCGTGTTCCCTGGCGTTGACGAGTCCTCGTAAAGAGTGCTGAGGTCAACGGCGATCTCGGTTAGGAATTTGAGAGGCCGTAGTATGTACTTCACTACTCTCTTGGCATTGGGAAAGTTGAGATCGATGTCCGCAATAGAAGTCGTAAGCGTCGAGATGAAGTTCTTCTCATACATGATCTTGGCTAGTTGCTTCTGAGTGGGTGAGAGTGCATTAGTGCTGCCACCATTATCGAGTCTCGAAAGAATCATCTTAGAGAAGATGTCAGAGATCGCAAGCAAGCGAGAGTATTTCATATCCAGTGGTTCTTCCGATGTGCAAGCGTCTTTGAATGCTTTGATAGCGTGCTCAAGCACGAACTTCCGGACAAAAAGAAGATCGGTCTCGTCCTCGACGTAAGGCGAGGGCTGGAGAGCCTTTGCAATGCCATTCTCTCCGGTTTTGACACAAAGAGCTACGACAACATTGATGGCGCAGGACGAGGTTGCGGACCGCTTCTTGAACGCCAAATCTTCTCCGTGACTTAAGGTTCCCACTGGGACCAATGCATTGAGCAAGTAGTTCAGGACACCGGAGCGAGGTTTGGATGGCGTCATGGCGTGAGGATCGGCCTTGCGTGAGAAATTGATAAACTCAATTTTCGTACGGTTGTAGCTGGCAAGAAGCTCTGTCAGGCACTGAAGAATGAAGCATCGGTAAATGTAGATGGGGTGCGCTTCAGCCTTGAACTCCGTTTTGTCTGCCTTCTTTGATTCAGTTACAGGGGTCGAAGCTGCTGGTGCAGACGAGCTCGATTCCCCATTTGCCATCGCCACATCTGTGGTTGTCGACTTCTTTGCTTTGTCGTCAGAGAATTGGACAGGTGGCTCTTTGTCATCCACATCTTTGTAAGTCAGCAACTCGCACAGCATATAATGGATTACGCCGTCCGGATTCTCGACAATAGGAGGTTTAAGATCCTGAGTTCTCGTCCTCTCTAATCCTTCGCCTGACTTCACCTCAGTTGAGGGCTTGATCTTTTCAGCGTCGGAACTCGCAGAGTTCTCATTAATCTCGGCAGAGGCAGGTCCAGCGTTGTCTGCGGTCGGAAGAGCGGTCGCCTCCTTTTTCAACGCCAAAGTCTGTGGTGTCTGGTTCGGTTCGTATCGCGGAATCGTAAGTTTCTCATTCGTCACCTCCACGAAGGTTTCGGGATCGCGAAGGATCAGTTGGTACATCGACCTCACGTAGGCTGTCGTGTCTGTCGCCCTCCTGTCCCGTGACTCGAAAGCTGACTGAATCTCGCTACGCATGACTTGGCGAATGATTGCTTCATCCTCAATGATGTGTCGGAGGATCAACATGAAAGCGCTCCGAAGACCGTCATTTGTGATTCCGGCGAGTTGTCTGACCATGAGGAAGAGTCTCTGGATATTTCGCTTTTCACCAAGACGAACTGCAATTTTACGAGTCCGCGTAAGCATTACCAGAACGCGAGAAACAGACAGCGCCAAAGATTCGTCTTTGCCTATCTGTGGCAATACCTGCATGATGGCATCGAACATCTGGTTCTTTTCGTCAAGAGTCACAACTGGCTCGGGAAGTTTCACGATCGACGTGTCTTCCGACGGATTGTCGCTGCTGGGAGGCGTCCACTGTATTTGATGCGGCTGCGCGTCTTCGGCCAAAAGGCGCTCTATAATGAGAAGTACTTGGCCTATCCAGGGCGCAGATTCTTCGGTGGACTGGGAGGGCGGGATCTTGATGAACTCAAGCAGTATCGAGAAGCTATCCTTCAACTCCTCAACAGTCGCGTCATAGAAGTCCTTCTCTTGAAGAACAAGCGCGAGCAGATGGGCGGAAGCAGCAATCTTCTTGCTGTTGTCACGGAAGTCATCGCCGGTCTGCATCGAGATAAGAGATTGCACCAGTGTAGATCCAATCTCACCACGCAATGCCGTTGGTTCCGTTGCCTTGGAAACAGCGGCTGAAATCAAGTCAGAGAGCTCGAAAGTAACGTTATCGTGGACGTTGAGTACATCTAGCGACCGGTCGATCAGGTTTTTCCTTAGCGTAGCGCGTTCACTATCCAGGTCATCCACCGTGACGACTGGGACCGGCTTTGTATCCTCTCGGTCGCTGAGTTTTAGGACGAGATAGGGCCCATCCCATTCTGATCCAGTTACTGGGTGCGATCCGGCTGGCTCTATTGTCGAGGTTGCTCCAGCTGCCGATGGTGTTTGCTTGGAGTAGTCCGCTACATCTTCCATGGTCACAGAATTGGTATCTGGGGCCTCCGAATCGACAGATGTACTAGAGTCATCCATTGGCTCGGGTACAACGACAGCGGCCCTCACAGGCGAAGAGGAAGATTCCTTCTTGACCTCATAATAGGGCAATGGGTTCCGGGAAGCCCTGAGATCAGTTGCATGGGCAGCGCAGTATTCGCGAGCCTTTGTAGCTTCGTCGAAACAGCGATATAGAGCTTCTATAGCAAGCTCCTCAGTGAAGCCTGAATCTTTCAACCGTTGTACACTCTCGGGACGCACTTTGTATACCCTCAGAGGAATTTTACTACGCGTCGGAAGTTTGTCAGAGCGCTTATAAGCTCCATTTTCGGTGTCACCGTCTAACACAGTCTTCAAGATTGCGACTAGAGTTTTCACAATGGAAGTCGTAGCCTTGTCCATGAGATCGGAGTTCCAGATCTTCTGCACTGGCTTGATGACAGCCGCACGAAGTTCAACCACGAACTGGTTAGGAAAGAAGTAGTCAGGCTTATCTCGGTCCTTGTCTGGCCGTGATTGCATCGCCGCAGTCTGTGAAGCCTCATTGATCAACTTTGAGTTGATGATCTGATGGTAGAATGCGAGAATGATCTTGACCCCTCCAAGGGATAGATTAAGCGCTCCTTGCACATCATCCTTGGGCTTGTCATCACCTTGTGTTGCGATGATAGACGTAGCCTCATCGTAAAACGACTCAAGAATGTCGCCTAGAACAGCAAACCCCCCCTGGTTCTTGAAGCACTGCAAGACAAGTGTCAAAGCCTGGGGATAGCCACGTTCCATGCCGGTGTCGATAAAGAGTTGAGAGACATCCGTCAAGATGACTATCCAATAGGCATAGCGATCCCTAGCTGATTCGGCATTGGTTGGGACGTCGAAAAGCAACTGATCCATGCCTGCTTTCGCAAGTTGGTCTGCTACAATGACATGACCTTGTTTCGGATATGGTTCAATGCCTCGACGGAACAGGAGCAACTTGCCGAGGGAGGAGAAGAAAGGCGTGATTGCTGTCGGCACACTGCTCAAAAGATAGCGTAGGATTTGAGTGTTCTTGAACTGTGCACTGTCTCGATCTCTACGGGGAGCCGCCGAGTCTGCCGTTCCTTCGGAGTGGTTGCTGTCGTTGGTCGATGCGATCTGGCCATCCGCAAAACCAGTCGTAGTCTCGGTTGAGAAAGACGGTGTACGATCATGCGATATTCGCAAGACATCATCGGCCTCGTCTGTTCCAAACCCAGAGCTCTTGATTCGCGTAGCTTTCTCCCAATCTGATGGCATTTGGTTCTGAAGCAGGATCTCTTCCCAAACACAACTCCTATGAAGCCGGCCGAGGCTTTCTATTAGGCGCGCATACATATCAGCAAGGTTGACCTGGGAGAAGATATTGTTCGTAGAGCGATGATTGTAGATTTGGGACTGGAACGTCAAGGAGAGCGCGTTGCAGAGTGTTTGGACTGTAACAAGGGCTTTCGCATATCCGGTGCCATGGTCTAAGACATCTTGCCGTGTTGCAGAAGATGCAAATTCCGACGTCAGAGGCGATTTCGTGAACGGGGCAAAGAAGGCCTCTTCAGAGCTATGCTTCATCAGAGGCTCCAGCTGATCTACAGCTTTCTGTGCCCGCTGAAGAAGCGACGGAAGTGCTAAATGCGGTTTCTGCTCGACAAGTAGCTGAATTACTCGGCTCACCTCCTCGCTAGAACCTGTAGGATCATTGAACTTGTACGGCAAGCAAGGTAGTGTTGCGAAATCTAGAGCGAATTCAAGTCCACCCTTCTCGATGAAAGATTGACAGAGACTGATATTAGAGAAGAACCCCCCAAGGAATTTGCACACGACGGCGATGTATTTAGAAGCACTAGGATTGTCTTTCGCGTCTTCAGCGTCAGAAACCTGATCGAACGTGGCATCCTTGTCCAAGGAAGAATCGCCGGCGTCCGCTTCATCCGCATCAGTCATGTTGACATCGTCGCCGTGAAGGGCTGAATGTAGGGGTCCTTGTTGGCCTTTGAGCGCTCGGCGACCGCCTGAGACAACAATCCGACCGTCTTTATCATTGATCCAGAGCTTCGCTCCTGCACCCTCTTCGGCTGCCTTGTTATAGCACAAGGTCGTCACGCGAATGACCATTTGGTAGACGGAATCGAGGACATCGTTCTTGAGTGCAGGATGGTGGCGAACGAGCTCGTCAAAAGCATTACCGATTATGGTGGACACATCCGGGTCGCCGTCCAGAGCCTTGACATGTGCTGGGCTTTCGAAAACCTCAAAGTAGCTCGCCAAGGCGTCGGATGATTTGAAAAGCTTCATGCCGGCCTCTGCCAAGCAAATCGCTCCAAACGCCGATGGAATGTTCGAGATGGCTTCCGCGACTGGCAAAATCCCTTGCGCCAAGGGTCCATCTCGCGGAGGAAAGAACACCAGGGCTGGCTTCGGAATAAATGCGGGATTCGTTGATGATCGTAGGGATTCAGGAAGTGGGGTAGTCTCGTCAGATCCTGCGCGATCCTCGTCGGCTGAGACCTGCTCCTCCTTCTCCACTATCGTCTTGTTGGTCACGGATTCCAGGAAAGCCTTGCTCAACCCCGCCTCGGCGATTACTTGGTAGCTCGTAGGCTCGTTGTGAATGAAGCTTGTCAAGATTGAGACCGCCATACTCCATACTGTGGATCCGTAGGTCGAAGCGTTCGATATCACTGTGCGCAAAGCCCGCAGCAGTTGCGGAGAATCAATCAGGTTCCGCAACAGTCGATCGAAGTTACCTCCAGTGTGACCCATCATGTGATTCATAAATTTGAACAGCCAGCGAAGTGTTTGCTGTTGATGATAAGGGATTTGGTAATCGGTCAACTGAGTCTTGAAGTTGCTTGGCATCCCATCGCCTTGCTCTGCGCGTGCCTTCGACGATTCAACCTCGTAAGAAGCTAGATCAGCAATAATCTCCAGCCCTTTGGCGTTGACCATTGCTTGGAAAGCATCGCGAAGATTGTATACAAAGGTGTCCAAAAAACCCAGGACTTTCGGATGATTCCGCTCTGCCTTGTTGGTTCGGAGTGTGAGTACTTCGACTAGAATCTCGAGCAGGCCTGCGGACACCATGGCTTCACCTGTTCGCAGCTGAGAGTTTGGAAGGCTATTGAGCAATCCGAAGAGTGCCTCCCGCCAGTCATCTTCATCGGAGGGTTCGCCGGGGGTCTCCTCCACTGCCAGTTCTGCGACAGCCTTTCGTACCACGTAGAATAGGACTCCATGATTCACATTAACACTGAGTGCAGAGCAAACGTCCCCTGATTTGATCTTGTGCTTTGTCAACGCCTCGAGAGCGTTCAATGCATGTGTCTGGAGCTCTCTTGAGACACCAGATTCACCATTTCCCGGGGGATGGACAAGTTCGGACAGTTGATAGGCGAGCTGGAGACGACGGGGTTCATCAGAATCTTGCTGGCCAATTTTCTGTTGAAAGTTGGGTTCCGAATATACGTAGGCGACATTTGCAACAGCAAGCAAGCGAATTGCCACCAGATCTGCTCGACTGGACTTTTCCGATGTCATGGCCTTGGCAACCCGAATCCGATGCAAAAGCTCATACTGAGAGCTCTCGGGCACCTCTTTCAAGCCAGCGCTTACCAGCTCATGCGCAGGGGTAGAAGCAACTTTGGAGGGGGAAAGCTCGAACAATTTTGGCCCAGAGTGCCGTGCGTACTCGTGGTCCCGATTGCCAGCTAGCGTCGCCGTCGTTGGAGATTCATCGGAAGACAATGTGCGATGCGGTCGAGGAGTTTGATTGGGACCCAGATTTGATGTCCGGCGGGCAGGAGTAGGAGTCTTGGGCATCGTAGGTGACGCGGGCGTCTCTGGAACGGCGGACTTGCTGGCACCATCAACAGCGACTGGAGAAGGCTCGTAGTAAGACAGAACCACCCCGCCCCATTCATCACTGAGAACGGATTCTGATATGTCGTCCTTGACCAGCGACACCAGATCAGCCGGGTTAATCTTCTCGCTCTTGCCCTTACGATCCACGGCCACCTTCTCCTTTCCCTTTACCGACGGTGTGTTGAGAGCTAGAGCAGTTGAAGGGGACTTCGGGAGTGGTGCCGCCAGCTTATTAACCTTCTCTAGATTGATATTGTAGTGGCCTGTGAGGAGATTGTTGTGCATGGAGGCCGGAGGCATCCGTGAGCGAGAAGCATGGTATCGCTGAGCAAGGCGATGGCTCAAGCGAAGTGTAGTCTTGAGGAGGGAGATAGACGTCGTGTTGAGGAGGTTGTTCAGATGGCTGCTGCTCGCGTACAAACTCCGATTCCCACATTGCTCCACAAGCAGCCTAGTGAAAGAGAGAATCTGTTCAACCAACTCGCGGTCACCTTCCTCAGAGAAGCGGAGCTCGTCAAGAATGGCACCCGTCGGCGTCTGTTCCGATATCAGCTTGCCCTCCTCGTCAGTATCGCCCTTCAGCAGTAGCCGCCGCTGGAAAGGCTGCGTCTGTGGCCCGCTCGCTAGCTCATATTCCTGGTTGAAGAGGTCCAGTATGCGGTCGAAGCGGTTCAGCGCGAGTATCCAGTGGAACAGGTCACCTCTAGGAAAGGGCCATAGTCGAGGAAATGAAGCAAGGTGTGCGGGTAACTGAAAAAGTGGAATGGAAGAAGTGGCTTTGACAAACTCTGTGATCATAGGAGACTAGTAGTTGACAATGTCAGCGAGCAGTGATAGGAATCAAGACATGAAGATACATACTACAGTCACGTTGTGCCTCGCATTAGCCGTCTTCTTAATCTTGCCCATGATGGCAATAGCCCAGCCAGAAGGCAGGCAGCCTTCCCGAACCTAAGTCGTATTCCACTCCTCCGATGGGGTCTTGATGGGATGCGGTGGTGAAAGGGAAGGTTTCAGGACGGCGGGTCGATGGAGGCGGTCCTGGAATAGTGTGGAAGAAGCTGCGGTGCGGCTCTGCGGGCAACCTAGAGAGCTTCAGTGAGTAGAGTCCCTGTGGCAAATAGTGCTCCAAGCGCTCACCTGACAGCCCGATCGCCGGACGAGTTATTACAAAGGTCCGGCGATGCCGCAGGAGCTTCCTGAGCGGCGGGTGGTGGTCGGTGCAGGTAGGTATCGGAAGGCGAGGAACGAGTAGTGGTGGAGGGTCACCGGAACAAGAGAGCGCGGTGCAGGCGCGTATCTTGAAGGGAGGCGCTGAGGTGTAGGTAGAGGCGGCCGCCAACCGAGCGGAGTGGGAGGTGTGTTTTATTTGGTGGAGAGAGTGCTCGTCGTGGAGCACGAACCCTATGACAGAGGTCTATGGATCAATGTGGCGCTAGTGAAATCCAGACACGTGACGTAATTCTCTCCAGTAGAAACCGATCATCACGCAGTCATTCTTGAAAATTAGGTACGTAGCAACCAAGGGCAAGTTCAAGAAGATTCCTCACACATCCTTGCGTCAAAAATAAGTTTCGGCATGTTCACTTCCATCTGAGTTAGATACAGAAGCGGTGTTATATACCAGAGCTATCATTGCGAAGGGAACAGCTTTGATGCTTCAGGTTCAATGCACAAGGGGCCTCCGAAGGGTCCGTCTATAGTACCGTCTCTGCAGAACTTCATGTGGGCTTATACTGGCGAGGAGCTTTTGCGCAACTTTAAGCCAAGCTGGTGCTCGTCACTTCACTGGCTCGGTGATCAATCTACCAATGAAATTTATTTCCATCATTTCTTCAAATTCAACCATGGGTAACAAGGTATGCAATATAAAGTACAAGCCACGTAGGACTGCTTCGAGGCCAGTCATGCAACCAGATTACGCGAGGTAGACATGAGAGAACGATAGTTGTTTCCGTGTATCTTTCTCTGATGATAGCAGCCTAGATGTACATCGACTTCACTTTACGTTGCGCCTTGCTAGCATTGACGATTTGTACTAGGAGCTGACGCACGATGATTCCAAATGATTGCAGATGATCGAGAAGATATTGGCATGTCGTAGGAATGCGTTCAGCCATCGGGGTACTCAAGTTTGTTGATGAGGCAAACGGCCACGTAGCACACGATTTCGAGTCGTCGTGCAGCAGAAGCTGCTGGCAGTTTCAAAAAATCGGGCTGGCTGGGGTACTCCTGGCCAGTTGTCCACAAAGCCATCACGGCCAGCCGTTGGTCCCACTCGCTGAATCCGGCGTTTTCTTTCCCTCGGCCAGCCTCAACGTCTCTTCCAATACCAGCAAATCCCGCTCGATCATCTCCGCCCAGTTTTGAATGTCGCCAATCTCATTCAGCTTTTTCGTGCTAGTGTCCGCCAGTTTCTGCCACGGTTCGCTCTGTTTAGCCAGCGCTGCGGTCTGCTTAGCTAGCTCCTTCTCTTGCTTTACGATGGCATTTGAGTTCGCATGGAGGTCGGCGGCGCGCGTTCGAAGTTCGGCGTCTACGGAGCTTCCTACGGCGGCCAGCGAAGCGGCCACTGCGGCACGAGCTTCCGCCGTGCGACGAGCTGATTCGGCATCGGCGGACATCTTAGAACATGTATTAGATGGGCTTGCCTTTCGAAAATACAGTTCGGCGTTTGCTAAATAGATTCGGTGTATGATGAGTGATAGTAGCTACGAGGTCCGCGCAGTAGGGCAGTCTGCGGGGTCGTCGAAGATACGAAGTACCTAGATACCTACAGATAAGCTGGTGCTATTGGCTGAATGTAGTGCGGAACATAGCACTTCAACTGTCGTATCCAACGTCCTTTACGAGCGAGTATCTAGGTAGGAAGAGAGTCTCCAAGTTCTCCAATTGTGTACTTCCAACGACCATGCACCAGAAAGTACTCAGAGCTTCGTGATCCGATCCATTGGAGCAATATTGGACTAAGATGGTCGTCGCTCGTCCGGAATCTTAGGTCGGCATTCGGGGAGTATATCTTCATCGCAGGAAGTTGCGCCGATAGATCGGGGGTTGGGAGTCGATGCCGTGCGTTTGGTAGTTCCCTGTGTATATATCAGTCTATCTCTCCCATCTTGCTCCTTCCTTTTTATTCTCCCTTCATCGGACCGTAACACCGCCTCGTCTAGTGCTTCACATGAGTACCTCTTTACTTTGAGCAGTAATTTGCCCGTATGATCTTCTCCGAGCAACGAACAACGAAGGCGTGCAAGGTGTAATAGGAGTCTTAATGCTATTGAGGTAGAATACTCGCACACATGGTCCGGGCGTTATTGCAGGTTCATTCTTAAGTAAGACGAGCTGTGACGGCTGCGTTAAATATTTGCCATTCTTGAGACAGAGCCAAATAGCTCTCTACGTCGGTGCAATCGCAGCGAGAGTGAGGAGACGCGACGCGACTCCCGAGATCTAACTACAGGATACCGGTGCTTAGTCAGCATTTGTTCCGTCTCCCGTCGGTCTCCGTTCCATCACCTCTTCTCTCCATTCTTCAACAGTCTCGTGTCGTCCGACCTTCAGAACATCATCCGCAAGGGGCCACGCTTAGCTAGCCTTCGTATCGTTTGTTTTGACCATAAATGATCAGGCTAGGAAGACACGCGACTCCAAAATTACCCGGCTAGCAGGGGACTCGAGAGGTGGATGCTAACGCGGAGTTTGGAAGACCGATTGGAGTAAAATGAGGTGTCGTAAATTTGAAGCCACTGGGGGCATTCCTAGATGGTTATGGGCTCTGTTTATGCTGTTGCTACAAAAGGTAAAGGCCACTTTCAACCTCTTCTGAAGTTTCTTGTTTGGTTTCATTATCTACTTGCACTTGCTTGATCAGTGTATCACGACTGACATGTAATAGAGTAATGCCAGATTCCAGCTTCCCACAAGGCCAAGACAGCGTGTGTATGAATGATTACCTGGTCATTCCAGGAACCTTGCGCCGTGCTTTGGGACAATAGGTAATGACCCACTGTTTCAATCATTGTCCTCAAGCCAGAGCCCGTAAGACCTTGCAGCCATTTGATTCGCCCTCGGGCATGAATGAGGATTAGACTTTGCTTTCGGCGAGCCGGCGTCTCAGCCACAGCAACGTTGTCCCAGCGCTGCTAATCAGCATGATGAAATCTCTGCCAACGCAGCATTGCTGTATACCGGCATCCTTGGCATGATGCAATCAATCTCCAAGGCTTCTATACTCGGCAACATTGCTCTTGAGGGAAGGTGCTATGCACAGCGGTTGACAAGGTCGAATCTGATCACCATCTTTCCTTAGTCCAGGCCATCCCACGCTGTCGCGTTATCGGACGTGCGAGTTCGCCGAATGACCGGCACAGAACGAGCCGGGAAGCTGGTGACTCCGGCTATCGCAAAGTCCTCAGTTGTATCTAGGTAGTAACGGCGGGGTCCTAGGCGGACTTCGAGTCAATCGCCTTTCGCCCCACCCCTACCATACCTTCACTTGTGAGCTGGCTTCTGTTCTCAGAGGGCGGTTTAACTTAAAGCACTTCATACCCCGAACATTTGCTGACCGGCAACATACATGCTGCTGCACGCCATATGAGCGCTTTAGTCTAGCTACATGACGGGAGTTCGGCGAAGGATCCAAGATTTGTCCGGCTTACGTTACCAGGACAAAACACGGCAGACAGCGATCGTAGCGAAGATCAAGAGCGGCGTGTTCTCATAGCCTCTTATTTCGTCACCTCGCTCTAGGAATCGACTCTTCTACGTTGTCTTAGCTCCCACGTGCTGTGGTAGGCGATTGTGGCGCGCCTAGCTCCCGCAATAGAATAAGCACGTGGAATCCCTTCGACTTGCAACTTGCGTTGCCCTCGGCTCGGACCGTGTCTTGTAGAATCCATGTAGGCAACAGGCCATGCTAGCTACTTCAAGATCGCCTATCATGAAGGGTCTCACACAGCTTGATTGCCGGAGCACCATACTCACCGGGGATACCGTTCTCATGGGCCAGCCACGTTTACTATGTGTATTTGCTTGTTCGAGTTCGCAAGCCTGGGTACCCCAAGAGATCAGCACCCTTTATAATGCCTATCGCACCTCCTGCCAATCCTTCTCCACATCATAGGCCGCAAACTGGCCTTAACCTCCCTTCCAAAGCTCAAGCACCGCACAATGAGTGGATCTGCGCGCAAGGTAGCGTGCAGAACGTGCCGTGACCGGAAAGTCCGCTGTGACGGTGGACAGCCTTCTTGCGAGAAGTGCAAACGATCGAACGAGGCGTGTGTCTACATACCAGCATCTACACAGTCGAGACCCGACCTGACGGAAGCTATTGAGTCGTTGGAAGATCGAATGGGTACTAGTTGTCAGCCCTGACCCTCAGCACGCATACATAGGCTGACACCTTACTAGCGAGAGTGGAAGCCCAACTCACAGAGCAATCTCAACACAAGCCTTGCTCGAATTCTGTCGCGCCTGAAGGATTACCTGCCCTTAGCCCTCAGGCATACTGCAATCACTTGATGGCGGATAGTGTTGGCAATTCTTCTATGTCGTCCTCATTGCCTATGCAGGCTATGCCTTGGACAGATACTCTCAATCATGTTCCTGCCAGCATGCCAGTTCAAACCAGCACATATGACGGCTACATGGGAGACCCAGCTGGTCTTGCATCAACTTCGTGGAACATTCTATTTGGTCAGCTGGTCCATCCTCACAAACCGCCGGAGGCATATTCGAATTCAAAGGCACCTTTAACTGGAGACCGATTTCAACATCGAGATGAGTCTAGATCCTAGAAACAATGGTAAGCCGTGCTTTCTGGGGTAACTTTTTCGAGTAAATATCCAGTCAAGAGCGCCGAACTTTGGTGTCAAGTAAGGCAGAAGCATTGGTAGATAGACTCCCCTTCTTGAAGACCCCTCTCGCACTTCTCTGCATCCTCTTCTGTTACATTAATACAAGCACATACAACCACTATTACCTCCTGTTACGTAAAAGCTAGCCCCTAAGCATTTTCTTTGATCTCTCCATGTCGTCCACTCTCGATCTCCTCAAGCCGGCATCGCCGTGCCCATCAACACAACAGCAAGTGCAACTCCTATACAGTTCAAGCTGCAATTGATGCGCCAGTCCGAACACAACAAGCATGATCTCCGTACCGTGCACGTCATAAGCCAATCCTGACGGATGATCACGTCGTACGCCAACTTTAACAAAACTTCATGAACCCTGTACGGCGCAAGCTACAAGCCACCCGACCGTCGAGCCATTGTACCGTCATGCAACAACACCTTATCGAACTACACGGTCAGTGGAGACATCAGTGGGGGTAGTCGGCCATCATCGTCAAAAGCCTGGATCGCGGGCGCCGTGGTGGGTCCAATAATAGGGATCACCGTCCTTGTCGGACTAGGGTTCTGAATATGGCATCTCAAAAGATAGGCGAAGGCAAATGAACTCTTTCGGCTGCAGCAATAACCTGCCTCTGAACCTGCCGCCGTGGCGGAAGCACCCAAAGGCTCCTGGGTCTTCGTGCCAATTGAAGCGGCCATGTCACCTCCTCCAACAGTGTGTGTTGTTGCCTCCTCAAGCTGGATCCATTCATCCAATTGGTCATCTCAGCAAGCCGAGCTCTTCTCTCTATCTCTTGTCCATGGAACTCCTGGTTCGCAGCATGAAGTGGAACTAGAGGATAGGGGCTCTAATGCTTAATATCATGGCCCTCGGAAACGAGATGAATGGTACCAGCGCCCGGCTATCCTCACACGACAACGAGACGATGCCATGTTCTTAGTTGAGCTGATAGCTCATCATCAAGCGTAGCCAAAGAACGATAGAGTCACTCAAGAGAATAGGATTGCTAAATCGAGTGAGAAAAATGGGGTGGAAAGAGATCCCTCGCATAATAAATACAGTCTAGCAAGGTGATAACAACCACAGCTTACCTCAGTACAGATGAGCAATTTGGACCCTATCCGATGCCAACAGATTTCTCGCTCGTATCCTACTTTGAATCTCGTCAGACATGCAACCACTGCATCAGAACCCTAAGGATACAAACATGGTTTACATGCTAAGCGTGCCACCTCTTGTACCAGTGGGCCAACTAGTCCATATCCAGTCGTCGGCGCTTAGAGCCCCGAGAATCGTGTTGTTTCTTCGGAGTCGCTAGCAGCTTCGTCGTCGCAGCACCGTCAACCTCCTCGTCCACGCCATTCCCATCCATATCTACATCCTCAGCAGTGAGAATTACAATTTCTCCCAAATCGGTTGCAGTGCTACTCTTCTTCCAGCCTCGGGGAATCATCACATGAGGAACTAAATCTGGGATTAGCAAGGTAATAAGGTAGCATGAGTGACAATATCTTACTTGCGACGAAGTCCCGCCCTCTGTTTATTATATTCTCAAGTTCATCGGTTTCTATGACACGCTTGATGAATAGATCAAGCAGCCACGCGTCCCGATCATACCCTGGGCCCGGCGCAAAGTCCATACTCCCAGGATGACTGCGGCACATGTGCCGTACCAACCCTCCGACTCCGTTGAAGTATTTGATCTCGCGCGACCCTTCTATACGGGTCGAATTTGCTCTGCATACTGGGCAATGCATCTCGATGAAAGCGCCGCCGGCGCCTTCTACTACACAGCTAAGCCAGGCAGGGATCGTGATGGCTTCCTCGGTGTTGTCGGCGTCAGCCACCTTCCTCGGTTTGGTGACTGTAGCTGCAGATTTGGTGTTCTTCGTTTCTTGGATGATAGAGGAAGCCTGCTTGTAGTTGGCGAGGTGCGAAGCTGGGCCAGGGGTTTCATTCTTTAAGATGCGTTTTGCGTTTCGAACGGCGTCCGACTCGGTGAGGATGGGGTTGTCAAAGGCCCTAGTATGAAGGCCTAGAGTGGAAGCGCCCATGTTCTTGTACATGTACGCTGTGGTGACAGCAACACTATCCATGTAGGGCTTGATCTTCAGAGCAGATGCGGGGAGTGCAGGCTTGTGTGGTGTGTTAACGGCAACATCGGCGGATTCGCCCTGTCCATTTTCAGCAACCTCGATTTTGGTTCCTTCTGCTAGGGCTCGTTGGACGTCCGGCATATCAAGGGCGGAATGATTTAGGTTGTGGCCGGGGTCTCTGAGTTTCGCTATCTCTGATATGACTCGCTGAAGATGGTCAGTCAGTCCTGAGTAAACCGGATTAGAAGCGGACTTACTCCTTGCTCAGCTAGGACGGCCTCCCAAGCCGAGTCGATCTCGTCTCTCTTCTTACTATATCTCTCTTCCTCGCGCTTCTTTTGGAAGTAGAAGAACCTGACCGCAGACTCACAGAACTCCTTCTCTTCCAGCTTTTTGAATGCCTCCTCATGGCCGTTGTTGAGATCATCCATGGACTCTCTCTCTCGCCGTTTCGCCTCTGCACGTAATTTAGCAAGTCGGACTTTATCAAAATCCATGTTGCGCAGGGTCATGGTGGATGCAGGAGCGGCTGGTGTGGCTGATGGGGTTGGAAGCAGGAGGAGCCGCAGATTGCGGCGTATGTCAACAAGCAGTACTGTCACTCATTCACTACGAATTAGGATGCCTCACAACACCCCGACAAATCTGAAGGCGATATTTGCTTCTGACAGGCAAGGTTCAGCCTGGAATTTGATCTTTTGAGATCATTCGTTTACTTCATTTTGCTACCATGCCCGACATCATCTAGCCATCGTATGAAATGTGGCACAGACCTTAGAAGCAGCCTACATAGTCGAACCTAGGCATCGCACTCTTCCATCTGCTACTACGAGTGTGCAGTTCTAGCTAGCAGCCTCATGATATCGTGGTCAGGTTCAGCAGCTTGTAAGAGCAGCCGCCGGATCTATCGTTCTGCACCGCCGTCTATTGGTGCCCGTTCTACACCGTTCAATGGCATTCCTCCGCCCTCATTATCCGCCTCGCCATCATTCTTACTGTCATCCCACTCCGGAAGCGCCTCAAATTCCTCGTCAGACATAGGTGGATGTACGACTCGATCATCGATATTGTAATTGAACGGCGCTTCTAAGTCTAGATTATCCAACGAGCTAGAGCTCCATTCTCGAGTTAGATCAGACCTATTCTCCTGGAAGAGCTGGCCTGAAGCTGTCCTTTGGAGGGATGGGTGGGGACCACCACGGCGGATTGGAATGCCTTTCAGATCAAGGACTAGAACCCCTTTCGCGGACCCAACGGGAGTGGAAGGGTTTACAGAGTTGGCTTCGCGGGATTCCGATTGGAGAGGTTTGGCTGATTTGGTTTCCGGAGGGTCCAGCTCTATTCCGGGAGGGGAAGGCAGTGATGATGCGCTCGTTACCTGTCTGCGTGTTGCTGATTTCTGTAGTCTGATAGGTCTGCTGACCCATAGGAGTGTTGGCAGAGCTGGAGCTCGAGGTAGAAGCGTTGTCGTTAAGCCCGGAGGTGCCCATGCGTTTGGTGGTGGTGTAATTTGGTGAGGCTTTTAAGAAGGGATAAGGACGTGCCTATAGCATTGTAGATGACCAGAGGTTCATACTATAAAACCGCGTGAAAGTGGTAATAGAGAGCACCCACCTGGTGAATGTCTGGTAGCGTTCGCAAGCAGCGAGTGTAACGACGAGTTTTTGAGCAATGCAATCCCGAGGTGAATGAGGTGAGTTGAAGTCGTGCTCGATAGTCAGTCTCCTGACTGGAGTTGTCCTCCAGTAAGAGAATATGATCTTTCTTGTTCCGGCCGGTCCAGCAATAATCCTGGGATTAGGACCGTCTGCAGCTGAGTCCTATGAAACAAAAGTCCCCACAAAGTCCCTCGTTAGCCGATGGCCGTCCAGAGTTATGAGTTCGACTCACTTAGATTGGTTCCACTAACAAACTAAAAATCCCAAACGTTGTTTCCTGACATGTCAACTCTGTGAAAATAACACTTATCCACAAACCAAGAAACCCCAGCCCGTTGTTTTTCTGCTCTTTTAATGCTCACCATCCCGAATTGGGAGAATTGTTTTTTGGGGAGGGCTGCGGACATGTGATGTTATAATAGTTCGCTCAGTAAATGTGGTGACATTAGTTGCTATGACCCAACTAGAGACTATGGCCTACCAGAACTTTCAAGCAAAGCGCGCGAATTATTACCCTAGAGTGTTACCGGACAAGACAAGTCCTCCCCGATCTCTTTCCTTTTAGCGGGCGGCACTGTAGTCGGGACACTCTCCACATGTCATCGAGTGATTTATTCCTCGTTACGTAGCGGCACTTTGACAGTGCATGCAAAGGGGACGCGGAGGGTGGAAGAAGTCACGAAATCAACCTCGCTAGATCTCTGATGTAAAAATGCCAAGCCTTTCTGGCAACCTGCAGGTGGGTCTGACTCTGTAAAAGGCTCCAAAGACCGATTGAGCCTCGTTTGCGGGTGCCTATAACGTTCCATCGTAAAACCTTTCTCCTCCAGAATCCCCCAACTCCGCTCCATTACACCTCATCGAGGCAAGAGAACGGCCACAATGGCGAACAACTTCTCTGAATGGCCGCTCGAGCTCTTTCGCTTGATGCTCGATTACATTGTCACAGCGCAATGACAGGCGGGCTCAGATTTCCGAATAAATAAAAGATTAAATGTGCGGGCGAATGTGCGGAAGGTAGCGAGGTTGAGATTAGTTTGCAGTACGGTTTCTCTATTCCCAATCACTATCCTTATAGTTCTCCCATTCAACTTCCTGAGACACTACTATACATTTTTCAAGTCCCTCTTCGTTCCTCAGACCACTACAAAATCCTAGTTTTTCGGTCGTTATTTTGATTTTTAGAGTACAGGGGCACGCTTGACGTTATTTCAAATCCCAAGAAATAATATCAGCTAGCACTTGACTGACCCATCCAGGACTCTTCGACTCCGAAATCACGCGTGCCCTCGCCTCCCAACTTACCGAAGCTCATGCCACTTCAGAGTACGACTGGCGCTGGAATCCGCGACTCGTTGCTGAGCGCCTCTATCAGCAGGTCTCTCACCTTGCCCGCAACACGAACGTCATCACGTACAGCATCAACAACATGCTCGACCTTCTCTCTACACGCGCTGCTCAATCAAGCATATCCCTCACCTCGCGCGAGGACCACGGCGAAGCGCTGTACGCTCTTTGCGAAGGTATGGTTAATTTTAACGGTATGTTAAATTCGTTTACGACCGGCCGATTTGGAAATTGTGTACCGTCTACGACTGATTGGGGCATGGAAAAGTGGCGTCAACTTGTAATGTGCGCGGTTGAAAGTGGGAATGCCGGAATCGTGGAGGACCTGTTGAATCGTGCGGCCATATTGAGTGGCGACTCATCCTTTTGCGAACTGGAACTCCCGTTTACAGGATGGTGGCTGGAGAGCGATGAAAACGAGGAGTCGTTCGACCTCGAAATTCTGAAGCAGGCAGCATTTTTGGAGGCCGCGAGATCGGGAAGGGAGAAGATTTTGAGATGTCTCCTCAAACTGGGCGTAGACATTGATGTGAAGGACCACAAGTCTCGGACACCGCTGTTGCTGGCGACGGCGCCTGGGTTTTACGATTGTGTCAAGTTGCTGCTGGAGAATGGAGTAAGTGTCAAGAAGTGTAACATGAGTAACAGCGGCGGCGTGCTGGGGTTGGCAGTCGAAAAGTACCACATAGGTATCGTACGGCTATTGCTAGAATATGCGGCGCTGGACCCGCAGTACAGGCTACCGGAGGAGGGGAGGGCAGACATGAAGTTTGAATGGCGAGGGAACTCATGCAAACACGGTCCGTTGATTATATGGATGTCGAGGAAAGGGATATGGATGCACTGGCAAGAGGTGATGAGAATGACCAGCGAAGTGTACGGGCTGGACCCGGACTGCGAGTGTTTGAGGAGATACGACGAGACTGGTATTGTGATAAGGGTTGACTGATGTTATGGATCAAGGAAGTTTTCACAAAGTTGTGACTTTTACATGTGCATCCAATTTTCTAAGGCTGTGTTGAAGCACACTAGGCAGAATGAGAACTAGACAACAAGAATTACTCACAATTTACCAAGGTTACCTCATTCGCTCGGTCAAAGATAATAACTTCGAAACTTCCGAATCTACAATAATCTGCTAAAGCGCCCTAAACAGCGTCAAGCCAACGTATAATACATTATGTACAGACTTTCGTCAATATACTCCGCCTTATCGAGCCTCTCTTAAAAGCTAATCATACTCAGAAGCTACTACAACTCCTCTGTTTCATTGCAAGTGAGAGATCCGCATAAAAGCGCATGTTGAATAGATGTTGAAGGTGTGAGGTGAAGTCGTAAAGGTGAGGTCCCAATTTGAGGCGCGCCAAGCATTTTATCTAAAGGTGACCGCACGTCACCATCACATTTCTCTGCCCAACAACCTTCACCAACGCTCCGCACCCTCCCAGATTCCTTTCCTTAATGCGACGACTTCAAAACACCCGCGGCCAGAATCATGGAGGCCACTGGGGTTGACCCTGCTGGCGACGAGTACAGCACCTCGAAACCTACCAAATTCCGTTTCAAGACGAAGCGGGCACGATCGGAGAAGGATCACGACACAGAGCACCGAAACAGCGAGAAGAGGCGTCGATCAGAGAAGGACGACGGGCGCTCTCACCGCCATCACCGTCACCACCACCGCAGCAGCAAGCGGCGCAATGAACAGTACTCAGGCCCAAAAGACGATCCAAGCGAGTTCGACGACAGCTACGATGCAACCGCGCGGTCAACGCATTACCTAGACCCAGACTCCGCATTCCGGGAGTCTCTTTTCGACGCCCTCGCCGACGATGAAGGTGCGGCGTACTGGGAAGGCGTCTATGGCCAGCCAATGCACATATACTCAAACACAAAAGAGGGGCCTAAGGGCGAGCTGGAGCAGATGACAGAAGAGGAGTACGCTGCATATGTCAGGGCTCGGATGTATGAAAAGAGCCACGAGCATATCGAGGAGGAGCGTGTGCGGATGGAGCAGGAGAGGCGGCGGAGGAAGAAAGCAGAGAAGGCAAGGGAGCAGACGAGCCAGATGGAGGAAGAAAGAGAGGACTTCCAGGCGAGAGTCGAAGCGAGTCTTAAGAAAGGGGAGGCTAGAAAGAAAGCGAAAGAGACAAAAGAGTCGTGGACGACGTACAACAAGAGATGGGAGGAGCTCAAGGCTAACGCGGACCAAGAGAAGAGCGGGAAGGTGGCAATTCGAAACGTCATTCCATGGCCAATTCGATCAGGACAGTGGAAGGATGTAGAAAAGGACGCTATCGAACAGTTTCTCCTGAACGCACCAGTTGCTGAGGATGGGCTTAGTACTCTACTAAAGCTCGAACGCGTAAAATGGCATCCGGACAAGATTCAGCAACGTTTTGGCGAAGGAGGCATTGATGCCGAGACCATGCAATTGGTTACTGCTGTCTTCCAGGTTGTGGACCGCATGTGGAACGATCTTCGGAAGAAGAGCAATGGCTAAAGTCCAGATTAATTTCTCATTCTACTGGAACACTTCAGGCTGCGCATGCTGTTACTGCACCGAACCACCCCACGCCCATTCAACCTGTGCAGCCTCGAATGTTGCAAGCACGGCGTTGGATTAGGGCCCCAGTCACGCTACTCGCTGCGATTATAATTTCGTGGACCTGCTTCAGTGTTCTAACACCCCTCTTAAGGCTAGTTCCGCCCCTTCGATTTCAGCCCGGATGGTTTTATCTCTCATCGAGGGTTCACGCTACGTAGAGCGAGAATAGGTGTAAGCAAAACCAGAGGAAGGTTATGTTCCGAGGGGCACTGTTAGAGGTCCCACAGCGGACGGGAAAGCTTAGGGAAGGGTATGGCTTCTTTGCGATGCGGTGCGGTATGGGTGGACCTTCCTCAACGTGTGATGAACATGGTGTATATGTTACCAAAGTCTCTGCGGAGACTTATACCTCATACTCGGTGAATTGGATGCAACATTGGCAACCAACAAACTCAGAATACATCAATGGTTACCCTCTTTTCGATGATTTTCAGACTTCTCAAGAACCCCAATTTAATCATTAAATACCTAAACTCGTACTGCGAAATCCTATCAAGTGCCCTCTCAGCCTCTCCATTCGTAGTTCTCGTTTCAGGCATTTTCCGGCACAATCTCAAAATAGCTCCTTTCACGTATAACACCATTCAGAGACCCTTCAAGCTTCTCCGTACGCGGCTCCAACTCCAGTTTCGGCGTCCCTAACCCGGTGTCCAGCTTCCTGAACACTTTAAACGTCTGCTGCAGCCTCGTCGCGCCCTGCGCCGCGGGCGGTGGGAGGCCTCGATGAGGAGGAGCACTGCCCGGCGACCCCGGGGTCTCCGACTTCACCCTCAGATGCTGCAAAATCAGGCTCCCATTCACCGTCCGCGACGGTACTTTGTCCAGTCCCGGCGAAGGCGGGAACTCCTTCGCAGGTGTGCCTGGCCGGCTCTCAACCGGATCCGCGAACTCGAGCCGGACCTTCGACCTACGGACGTTCGCCCAGCTCCCATTGCCGCTTGGTATGCGGCTCGCCGATAGCGGGCTTCTCACTGAGGGCGTACCGCGGTGGCTCTGCCCGCTGCTGTTGCTCACGGTCCGCGAGAGCCCGTGCTTAGCGTCCAGGTCTGCGACTTCGATGTCGCCGAATTCCGCCTGGAGGCGCGCGAATCTCTCGTCGTAGTCGTCTTTGATGGTGTCGGCGCCGATGGCCCAGTTCGCGGGGCACAACACGCCGTGGATCATGACCGCTTGGAAGGCTTCGACGAGGCGGAGTGCTTCGAGGACGCTGCGGCCGACGGCGAGGTTGTTGACGGTAATCTGTGAAGGTCAGATTTGAGTTTGAGGCGTGAAATTACGGGTGGTGGGCTTCCCTGCTGCACAATCCCACTCGGATCGGTAATGAATATCAGTCCTTCGTCCTCGATCAAGCACCCATAGTCCTTGCTCATCTTATGGCTTGGATCCGCCAGCAACGGCAAATCTATCTTACCTAATCCACCAAATCGTGGTGGCAGGCTTTGCCAGTGCCAGAGGCTGTGTTTGGTATCGACAGACACAAACGCCGCAGCGCAGTTGCGGTCGGTGAACTCATCAAGGGTGTTCTGGAAAGCGAGAACTTCCGAAGGACATACGAAGGAGAAGGTGGCTGGAATGAACATAAGAAGCAGCCATTGGCGGTTGCTTTTATAGTAAGAGAGGGAAATCTCTGAATACTGGTTAGCACGGCGCAAGAACTGAAATGTACAGTTACTACCTCTGAACTGGCCGGCGAGTACAGCGTCGCATACGAAGTCTGGAGCGTGTTCGCCGATACGCACTTTAGCGAGTGCTGCCATTACTTCAACGTGTCAAGGTAGTGCGACTGTCTTGATGTGTGTTCGGACGAAGAGACTCGCAAAAATGAGAATCAGCCTCGTCATCCACCCAGGCCTTTGAAGTACTTAAATTCATCTCTCTCCAACGTGTCTCACACTCCTAACAAGCACTCGGTAGAGAACGACGCACCTATCGTGAGTTATGACTTACTTGAGGTCATGTGGTTGGGATGTGAGACATCGAGACATCGTTTTCGTTGAAGTCTACATTCCCAACGCTTTGTCTACGCGCTATCAAAGTGAACACTGTACAACCGGTTGATAACAACACCGCGTTCAGAGAGCTGATCGACTTGCTACACGTGGGATTTAGTTCCTGGTCGGGAAGTCAATCTTCCGAAACGTGGGCAGAGTGGCGATGTGACACCGGTGACTAACGAACATTCGAGGGTTTGATATCATCCTCCTCGGATCTTTAACCGTTCCACGATTCGTAAAGAAGGTTGATGAACGCTGGCTGTGTAGAAGACGAATCTCATTATCGTGATCACGGGACTGAACACACACGCGAGAGCCGGGGGACGCGTGTTACCTCGCTGTTTCTTCAAGGCATGCTCTAAAACGGCGATCCGAGTGACGATAAAATACCGTAACTCTAACACACCTCGAGCACCTCCTCGAATCCCTCGAATCCTTCTAATACTACCATAGAGAATAACGACGACAGGGACATGAAACAAGTGGAGAAATTGCAAGCACCAGACCACTAAAACCCGCTGACAAAAACCCACAGAACAAGAATAAACTTAACCTCCCTGCTCGTCGACGAAGATCCGACGATCGCTGATGATCGCAAACCCACAACTTTCCTACAAGACGAACCTCGTACTCCTCAACAACCGTCGCTCACCGCGAAAATGTGATAGAAGTTCAAAGGATCCGCCTCGACTCGCGGCGCCTTTAAATTTTCTCGCCCTGCCCCTTTCCACGATCTATTTTCAGCCAACCGCGCCGGCATCCGTTACTAGCGGATCCTTAAAACACGCCGCCGATGTAACACCCCTAGAAATTCACGGAAATAACGGCAGCGCACTCCTTCAAATAGATGTATAAAGCATTCTTTCCGCCCTGCTGCCTGTTCGATTAATATCTCACGCTCCACACGTTCGTTTTTCTACATAACCACTTCTCCGTCTTTCTTTCCCCAAACCACAAATCCAGCAGAATTTCTGCCGTCACTCGTTCACCCCCAAAACCTCCAACCTACCTACCATCACGCTCCTTCAAACCTTGCCAAACCACCCACTCGCTCCAACCAACCCCACACCCACCCAAAATGCTCCCCAAATCCCTCCTCCCCGCCCTCGCGGCCCTCCTCACCACCGCCCTCGCCAAAACCGACCTCAGCGGCTGCACAACCTCCAACACCGTCTCCTTCGGCGGCGCCTACGTGCTGTGGTACGTGCCCGGCACGGGCGAGCTGTGCGCGCCCCTCGACTGCGGCGGCGGCATGGCGCCGCCCAAAACCACCGTCCCCGGCTGCGCCGCCTACGTCGGCACCGCCAGCTACGTCCCCAGCTACCTGCCAGGCTACGGCCCTGGCAGCGCGCCGGCGACTGTGAGCGCGTCGTCGGCGTGGGCCACGAGCGCGGTGGAGGCGAGTGCGACGGGGTTGGCGGCGTATACGGTTACGCCGTCGTCGGGAGCTGTAGCCGCGACGACGGAGACAGGAGCGAGCACGTTTGCTGTGATTACATCGGCGGCGAGTCTGTCAATTACGCCAACGGTGTCGGTTGGGGGAAATAACCTCACGGCGACGGCGACGGGGCCGTCGACGACGAGCCAGTTTACGGGGGCGGCGTCGGCGGTGGCGGTGAGGGAGATGCTTGGGCTTGCTGCTGGAGTGGTGGCTGGTCTGGCGATGTTGTAAGCTTAGGGATAGAAGCGTTGTCTGGGGTGGCTAGTCTGGGGGAAAAGTACTGTACAAGAAGCATATTGCAGCATGGGTCGGAGTTTGTAGACTTTTGTTTACTGTAAAAGTAATTGTAAACTGGTTGATTGAAGGAGAGATATGGAGATAGACCTAGGAATGCTCGTACCTATGAAACACTCCATCCCGCCTCACTCGTCTGCCCGTGTTGAGAGCTCTTCTCAAGGCTCCTCCGGCACTGGGCCCATGGAGTATTGCCCTCTGACCGAGCGTGCCCGCGGCACATTCTTTGCCTATCCTAGACGCGCTTGTTTGATATCACGTGATGACATCGAGGCGTGGATCCCGGTGTTGCAGATGTCTCATTCAGATCTCTGAAAAACAAAAGGGAGTGCCCAATGAGAGGGAACGGAAGTGTCCTTGAGGTGTTCCCCGATATATTGATCTTGAGGCCACCTCATGCAGTGTTTCCTTGAATAAAAGCGTCATACATGTACCTCACGAGTCAGTCCACGGACACCTCGCCTACTTCACGGGGAACAACTCGAAGCGCTGATACGCTCTGCAGCACCGGCGGCCGACTAGTCTAGCCGTCAATGTGCTTAGTGAAGCTTATCCCGAGCGCTTGTAGAGCCCCGAAAACGACGGAGGATGATATAAATTGCGATGGACAACCCTAAACATGACAGCCCCGAATACGGGCAGGACCAAAGGACCAAGATGTCGGGCGCTATCTTTAAAAAGGACCTATTGAGGCTAACGAGCTACAGCGATGTTGTGTGGGGCGTATCCTGTACTCCGGACGGATAGAAAAGCAATTCAACTCGAGTGGGGACAGCCCTATACCTTTTGGGGACAGCCCTATACCTTTGGTTCCTTGCAGTCAAGAGCAGGAAGCAGCAGTTGCTGCTTACAAGATGTCTCTTGAAGCACGCGAGCTCGAGCCGCGTCTAGCACTCGGCAGCTGACCCTTAGTCACAATGAAGCCGGTGGCTTCGGCTCCGGCGTGGGAGCTCTAGGGGAAATTGAGGTTGCGGTCCCACGATTCTGGAAGCGTCAAGGCGGCTCGGGTAATGGGCGCCACGCCCTGCGTTGGTGGCGCGCTGCCGAACAGCATGGGGGCTACTGCAGACGGCGCCGGGATGCGAGAGGTGAATTCGGACTGCATGTGGCGAGCATCCGGAGGCCTTCGTCGGCATCGGACGGGGCGCCTTGGGCCTCCCACTCGCGGGCCTGGAGATGGCCGCTGTTTCGACGGCGATAGGGCTGGCTGGCAGCATGCAGACGTGGCCGTCCCAGACGCGATGTCGTGCGTGTCTGCTGGCCGCCATCCCTCGCTGCCATCTGCTTGGATGCATGAAATTGCGGAGACACCGTTCGGGCTTCGGGGGCGAGCCGGGGGGAGCCTGCTGCGACTGGAAGGCCGTCTGCTCCACACCGGCTGCCCATTCACCCAATGGCAGGGCCCATCACGCCCAAGCATCGTGTCGTGCCGAGTCGCAATTGGCCTCCTGTGCTGGGCCCGACGGCAAGCTTTCCACGCTTCCCGGTTCGCGCGCAGGTCAACCGTTGAGTCGTGTTTTCCGTCTCACCTGAAACAAAACCCCAGCACCGCCCGACACCGCATGCCCAACCCGCCCATTCATTGCTACGTCGACCAAGTATCTCTCTGCTCCAGCATCTTCCCGGCGTCTCTTCCAGCTGCAATCTTTCTCGGCCGGTCCATGCCCTAGCGAACAGCCGGCTCTGTTGTCCTGTTGCATTGCTTGCTTTTTTTCCCGGCGTTGCTGCTGTGTGACCTAGAGTATACGCCGTTACCTTTCCTCGAGCGTGCATCGCAGCGTATCATTCCCACCGCATACACCATGAAGCGGCCCTTTTCCTTCAACCTGGCCCCCATAGTGAGTATCTTCCTGCCCCATTGACGCTGCGCGGCGCGCCTCACGAGCTCCTCTGATTTTCCTCAGAAGGTGCCCCCGAAGACGGAGATCAAGGTCGTCAAGAGCTCCTATTCAGTTCCCAAACCTCTGCCTAGACCGGACAGCTGCTCGCCCCCTCCCTCACCCTTCATATGCCGCCGCGCCTTGTCCGGCAAGACCGAGGCCCAGCTCCGCGCCGCCTGCGCCCTTGTTCTCGAGAACTACAAGCCTTCTGGACATGTCTTCGAGGATAACGCGAAGCCGAAGCTAGACTTTGACGGCCTAAACCGCTCCATGAGGGAGAAGAGGAGGCAAGCTGAAGCGTTCTCCCGCGCCGTGGATAATAGCTCCCATCTGAGGAGTCTACCCAAGCCCGAGATTGTTGTGAAGGACCTGTATTCTGGCGCAGGAACAACGCAGGCTGCTACCAAAGCTAACAGCAGTCGTCGAAGAGAGGATCTCCACCCCCATGCCATGGACACCGAGCGAGCGGCGCGGAGAGCCGCAAAGTCTCAGCCATCCTCAGATCGCCCCAAGACCGCGCCGATGCGCAACACTATGGATTCTGACGATTCGTCAGATCTACAAGTAAAGACCCCGCTTACAAGTTCCACGGGATACTACAACAACAATGCCTCAACTGCACCTACGTCAGCGGCTTTTTCATCCTCACCCGGCTCAAAGAGGAACTCTCGGCACGCCTATCCCAACGACAACGCTGTGGCTGACGCCGACGCTGTGGCTGACGCCGACGCTGCTGCTGCCGAGTGGATGAAGCAGGAGCTTGAGAGGCGACGGCAAAACATGCTGTCTCTGGGAGAACCCCCCTCTTTTAATAGCGCCTTTAATAGCACGGTTCGACCCCCAAGTCGAAGCAGGAGTATCAAGGAGGAATTTCGCGAGTACATACGACCCCTAAGCAGATCAGGTTCCAAAGGCTCGATGCGCCATAATTCTTTAGTCGCTCAAGAGCCTCAGCGCAGCTCTGGCCACGGGTGGCGCAGTTGGTCTCTACATCGAAAGACTAGTTTGTCCAGCTTCAAGGACAGCAGACCGAATAGTTCAGGACGAACCGAAACCGGTACTGACGAGGTCCCCAAAGTGGAGCTCAATCTCAACAGAGAATTGCCCCCGCTTCCAAGTCTGGATAAATGGGAGGACCATGCGGCCCAGTCCGCCAAGGACGAGCAGCATGCTCAAGGAACCAGCACGCACATCGCGAGCCTCATGCTTCCCAAGGTTCGCGGCCATCAACAACATGACCAGCATGCTACAGCCCCCCGCCATAAACATCGACGAAGTGGCTCGGACTCGCTAGCACAGACGTTTCCCAAGGACACTACGCTCTATTCACCCGCTCAGAACGTCAAGATGCCGAGGCCAAAATCCAATCTACCCAAGAATCGGCCGAACCCAAGCAGGTACGACTCGTCAATAACCTTTGATAGCACGATGGACCCCACGGAGCCCAGCCGACAGACTACCGAGGAGGCTAGAGTGAGGACGCATCGACATAAGAAGACCGCAAGTAGCGTCTCTCAGATCACGCCCAGCATGAAAGTCAGTATTGACCAGTACCGCTACGAACCACCAAATTTCAGCAGAAAGATCAGCATGGACGTTGCCGGCCGGCCCTACAACGAGCTCCCCCATCCTGATGAGAAGACGGCCCCCAAATCGTCAGGCCACGACAAGATGCAGAAGTTGCGGAAGGCTGTTAGCGGATGGATGCTTAATAAAAAGAAAGACAGGAAGGAGAATAGGACGGACACCTCGGAACAGACCAGCGTCAAGGGCAGCCTCACAGTTCGTAGTGAGGCCGCCCATGCGCCGGTTGTGAAATACTAGAACGGTAATCGATGGGGTGGGCAAAAGGTTGATACCCTATGTTGTAATGCCTGTGATGCGTTACGACTTGACGGCCTTGCATTCCTCCCGACTTGCTCAGGAGTGTAGTTTGGTGATGTAATTAATAGCATAGAATGCTTCTTCTTTCTACCTTTCGTCAGCGTGCTTCGGGAAGCGGGTTGTGCGCTGTATTTTATACACTATTCAATTGTAATAGACCGAGCGACTTCGCTTTGGACATCACATGCTAATAGATTATTCTTACTCAATTTTTCGACCAATCGTTGGACAGCTCAGTTCGGACCTCGATGAAGGGCACGCCAAGCTTCGTCACTCCTTGGCTCGATTCCTCACCTCTTTTCACCGCGTTCCCTAGGTCTTCCATGCTACTCTCATACAGTATCCCGAACTGAGATACCGTCATTGCGTGGAGTTTTAATGAACGGCTGAAAGCGATTGTGAGAGTCTACTCATGATGATCATTGGTTCGATAACGACTCAAGGCAGCCGACGTAAGGTTTCACATCACTTAAAGGCCCGCTTCTAACGTGTTCGGAAGCTTTCCGATAACTTGCCGAGCCTCGACTTGCGATCAAGGTCTTTGCTGTAGTGGATACCCTCGAGAAAAAACTCCAAGCTGCTGAAAGGCGGAGAGCGCCTTAGAGGTGCTACTAGATTTGCTTGCGGAGAGAACTGCTTTGTACTTGATAGCTCTAGTTAAGATTTTGGGAAGGTAATGTTATTACACTTTATTCCTGCGGATTACGTCTTACGTCGTCAATCTTTGTAGGATTCAGAACACGCGCTGCCTAAACTCAATGCATCAACACGTGCCAACACTATCACCACCAAATGCTGCTCATACAACCGACTATCGCTACCACCACAGCCTCTGCAGCTTCTACCGACCTATTTCGGCCGTCTCAGCCTCCCAGCGAGCTCCAAACATCCCTATCGACCTCGCCCAGCTCCAGCCGACAAGATCTTCCTCACTCGTGTCACAGCGGCCCTGATGTGCAAGATCTTGAGCTACGCGCACTCCTGCGGCCACTCCGTCCGCTACCTGCTCTCGCGCTGCCGCGGAACCTACGGCAAGCCGAAGCGTCGGGCCACATACAGCAAGGTCGCGTGTCTGGCGGTCGATTACCTCACTATCGCGTCGCACAACCCCTGCGGACCATGTCAAAATTTGAGATTTGAAAAGAACTGGCAAGCTCGCCTAGACGTCGGACGAACCCTCCAGCGCGAACTCGAGAGCCGGGGACTGGACAAGAATCACATCGCCGAGAGGAAGCTGGCGGAGCTCGAGGAGCAGTACCTCGTCGAGTCGTGGACGAGTCGCCAGCGGTTTCCGCCGATGGAGAAGCCGGGCTATGACAAGCCGTGCCTGAACCCGAGAGTCGCGAAGATGTCGCCGCTGAGGGAGGAGCTGAGGCCGGAAGATGTGGAGAGTGAGGTGGAGGAGACGGATGAAGAGCCATTGAAGCAGTTTGGCGGCACGTTTCAGGCTTTCTTCTTTGATCAGTACGGCCTCTGGGGACCTGAAATTGACGATTTGGCAGCACCAGAGGAACAGCAGATTGAGCTGATCAAGGACGAGCCCTCCGACTCTGCTCTAAATTGTTCACAGGAATCAGGTTGGGACGGTTGGGGTGGAGGCGGTGACGACCAAGGCAATGCGAATGCCTGGAGCGACGCTGCACTGGACTCAGTGAGTCCGGAAATACCAGTAGAGGAAGAGGAGGAGCCCGATGATCTCTGGGATTGGTCAACTTCTCTCACTCCTTTGGAACAGGAATCGGATGGTCAGCCAGAGCTAGAGACGGATGGCGATGTGCTCTACTTCTACAAATACGTTCCGCCGATGTTCAATGCGGACTCGCTGGAGGAACAGATCATGCTCAAGGAGCATGCCGCTAAAGCTAAAGAGCCTACTCCACAACCAGATCCAGATTGGGACTCAACAAACGGAGAGCCTGAACGATACGTGAGCTTGCTGGGCCACCTCAAACAGTACGAAAGCAGTGAGTCACCACCAGAGTCAGAACCAGAGCCATCACCAGAGCCATCACCAGAGCCATCACCAGAGCCATCACCAGAGCCATCGCCAGAACTAGACCAAGAACAAGAGACAGAGCTAGGAGAAGAAGCAGAGTCAAAAGACAACCGAGCGCTCTCAAACGACATCCCACCGCCGTCGGATGTACTCCTGGACACGAAGAAACTAGCCGCGACCACCAACGCTGAGAGCAACGCTGAGAGCAACGCATTCTCCAACCAGACAATCAGCCACGAAAATGCCAATAGCCCACGCGACTCCGATGCCAACGGTGTACACAAAGACCGCATCCTCCGCCAAACACTCAGCGACGAGACCGACGAATTCAAGACCAACGGCGCGCCCTCAGACATCTCCAACACCCCAGCCATCCACGAGAACAGCAGCCCTCACAGCTCCAAGGCCAACGGTGTGCTCCACGACGATATCGGCAGCCAAGCGCCGCGCAACCCGTCAGACGACCTCTCCAGCTCCTTTCCTCCAAGCAGCCCAGGCTCCCACCCCGCCAACCCCGAACCGCACTGCCCTTCTACCACCACGTCCGCTTCGGCAGCCCTCGACACCCCCCTCGCCTCCGAATCCATCCCCCCGGCCTCCCGCCCCCGCGGCGCTCAGCCCCCCGCCGGCTCCCTCGCCTGCAAACACCCGCCCACCGCCTTCGACTACGCCGTGAGATACAACATCTCGCCCACCAACTACCTCGCCGAGCGGCGGCGCGCGGTCATAGAGGCGGAGAAGAGCAAGTTCGGCGAGTCGAATATCGAGGCGCCGCGGGCGGTGGGCAAGGGGGCGGAGATTGCATTAGCGGAGGGTGGTAAGATGGGGTGTGTTGAGACGGCGAAGGGGGTAGGGGAGGGAAGCGAGGGGCAGCAGGGGGGGAAGGGTGAAGAGGTTGATATGGGCAGGGAGAGCGAGAGGGACGAGGAGAGCGAGAAGCAGAGGCGGCGGGCGGGGAGGTTGGATGTGAGGGATGTGGAGTGGTAGGTGGGGGTGCGGTCGTAGGAGGGGAGTGTGGGACGTTATGATTGGGGAGAGGTGAAGGTGAGGGGGTTTAGGAGAGCGAGGCAGAGCTGCTCTGAAGTTGGCTTGCTGATTTTTGAAGAAGCGGGTTGGTTTTGTCATTGGGGTTCCTCTCTGCTTTGTTGGATATCGGCTTGGATGCATTCCGAGAGATAGCGCTGAGTTGGGATGGAGCTTTGCTCGGTTCAGTCCTCGAAGTTATCATTGTAGGATATACGCGTGATACGATAGAGGCCCATTGGAGCTAGGTCTCGTCAGTCCAGTCTACAGTAGTTTCCACAGTCTCTGCAGGCGAGCGTAAGTCGGAGAAATTAAGGGTGATTTTTCTAACTCTGTTATTCATTTCTATCCCGGGTCCGAGAGTCCTTTGCAAGAAGCCTCAATCGCATCTTTGTAAACCCCAGATCAATTCCGAGAGCCCCCACCAACTACCTCTAGCACCAAAGCCCCTCAGATCGACCGACCATTTCCTCGTTTGCACGTGATACCAAAAAACGCCGCATCCCATGCCCACCTATGCCATCGCTGAAAGGGACACTGCGCCGACCTATCTGCAACGCTCTCAATGGTAATTTCCTGGGCGCTCCCGCAGCATCCTGCCGCCGCTCCCACCGCCCATAACGGTATCGAAGTATTGGCCTCCGTCCTCCATTCCCAGCTGTGGGCCCCCCATGCCCATACTACCTATGCCCATGCCCACGAGCCCCTTCTTTCCTTGATACCGCGCTGTGTCTACGATATTGAATTTGCGCCCGACTTCTTTGGCGGACTGCACGGAGCCGGCGATGGACGCGAGCAGCGCTACGAGCTGGACGTCTGACTGCTCCTCTTGGGTCTCACGAGCGAAGGCGGCGGAGTCGGGGGGCGCGAGGATAGGGATTCGGGCGAGGAGGGCGGAGATGGAGCGGAGGATGGGGTGATTCAGAGGGAGTGCGGAGGTGGCATCGGCGGGGGGGTTGATGAAAGGGAGAGAGGGGTCGGAGAGATAGGAGGGCGGGAGGGAGGCTAGATAGCGGCGGAGAAGGGTGATGCGGGTTGAGAGCATTTTTATGGCGTTGGATTTAGCAATCAGGGAGGAGAGGACTGAAGGTAGTCTGTTAGCTAGGGGTTATTTGGTTGGGTGGAGGGGTAGACGTGCTCTCTTCGTCTTCGGCGGTTAGGACGGATGATTCGTCGATTGCGCCTTCGACTTTTGAGGCCTCTTTTGCTTTGCCTTTGCCCTTTTTGCTGCTTTCTTCGGAGGCTTCGGGGGCGGATTTGGGGGATGAGGCTTTAGGTTTTGTGCCTTCTACGGCGGTTGCATTGCCGCCACCTCGCGCGACGAAGTCCACACCAATCATCTCTGCCTCGCCTGTTTCAACTGTGTAAACTAGCTCCCGGAATTTGACTGGCTTGCCCGTGGGCGCACCATCAATGTCCATAGCTTTGTCATTTAGAATGACAGGCCCGGTCTCGTTGATACTCTCGTAGAGGGTCAGAGGTAGCTTCCCACCAGCCTTGACTTCCGCAATAGCGTCCCCAGGGTGGAACATTAGGAGAATCGGGGAGTCGTTATACAGCTCTTGTATCCGCGTGTGGATTGGGAGCATGTGGGATTGGGGTCCGGTGGAGGGGCCTAGAGTGAACCAGCCGACTAGGTCGAGGGCGGGTACTTTGTGGACGTCCTTGTCTGCAGCAAGGTTAGCTTTACTGCTATGAAATAATAAGGCATAATACTCACATTGTTCTAGCCGGCTAGCGAACCATACATCGTCCAGCACAGCTTGGCCCGCGTCGTTCTGGTTGAGCTTCGCCTGGAAGGCCACCTCCATTGTGATTTCCTGTCCATTTTGCTGTCCAAGAATGGCGCCAACTACAGGACCTGGTAGTCTGCGCAGAGTGTGCCGCGTCAAGGAGTCGGTAATTGTGAGGAGGACAAGTGGGTGCAGTTGTACCACTGGGCTGGTGTCCGATGCGCGGGCGGTGGATAGCAGTGGGTTCAGTGGTCCTGTCGCCATGGCGAAGCTACAAGGGAGAAAGACGGAGGTGAGGAGGGCGTAGAGAGCAAAAAGAAAACGAGGTAGCGTGGTGGAGAGAACTGAGAGCTTTGATGGAGAGCAATGTGGGGGAGCTGCCTAGATGTTAATGATCCCACACGTGACGTGACGTCGGCTGCACCTTTTTCCGGTATGGTCCGTGTTATCTCCGGCACATTGCTCGGCGACAATTTTGCGACTTGTCCAACTTTGATCACCATTTCTTAAATAACTCAGCAACAGCACCTCCTATCTTGAATTTGACACCGGGACGTGAATCGCACTGTCAACTAGTATTTTGCAGGAGTTTTTCAAGAGCAAATATGTCTATGTCACCGACTTAGCGGTGGGTGCACAGGACTCCACACTTTTTCGAGCTGCTCACGGCTGCCAAGAGTTGCCAAGAGTTGCCAGAAGAGGAGGCTCGCAGCTTCGTTTTGCCGCCGCCGAGAAGGAAGTTTTTCGCGATCTTGAGCTCTCCTTCAACCTCTTTACCCTTGCAGCGGCATCATTAACAGTGCAGTCGTTATCATGTTCATCTACAGTAGTAGGTATAAACTAGAACAACGTAGGGCCATCAAACAGAACTTAGCGTCCAACGACCTCCAAACGCGAGCGCCAATCCTTGGGGTCAGCTATTTCAGTGAATCAATCAATCGTTCTCTCAATTCCTGAGATCATCTAGCTATATCGTTTTAGTCAAGACCATTACTCTAGTCCTCGTGCTCTTAAGACTGTATTATCCGCACTCATTCTTTAAATAGATCTAACGCCAGTCCAATCACTTGCTAGCGAGTCTAACCCGTCTCTTCGTCTATTCCACCAAAGTACATACTGATTATATGATCCGGACAAACACATAGTCGCGTCAATGTCTAGGATATTGGTTATGTCTCCACGAGGATCTTGATCACAAGATTTCCATCCTTGTCCATGGTTTTTCCTGCGAGCTCGAACGCTTCCTTTGCGGCAGCAAGTCCCTTGAAACGATGTGTTACCATGTTGTCAAGACTTGGAAGAACGCCGAAGGACAAGATCTTGATTCCAGTCAGGTAGGTGTTTGCATATCGGAAGATGCCGATGATGTCAATCTCCCTCAGATGAGACGAGGACATTGGCAGTGTCTGGATTGGAGTGCCCATACCGACCATGATCAACCTACCACCAGGCCTTGTGCTCTAAGCAACAGTTAGTCGTGAGAGGTGTATAATCTCTTCCATATGGCTTACGTAGAGACCGGCCTGCATGCAGGACTCCTTTCCAGTACAGTCGAACGTCACGTCCGCTCCCTCAAAGTCCGGCTCATCGGCACTTGCAATCTCAACGATTTGAGACGCAAGATCTTTTGCAGTAGCAAGCTTTTCAGCAGTCTCGGTCAGGTGGCTACGAGGATTTACAGTGTACCCTTTCGTTGCAAAGCCGTTCTGCAAGGCGTAGTTGACCCTGCCAGCATCGATGTCTGCAATCAAAACAGTAGTAGCTCCCGACATCTTAGCCATTGCTGCGACGAGTAGGCCAACTGTTCCAGCGCCGAAGACGATAGCAGTGTCACCTTGCTCTATCGCGGCTCTCCGCGTTGCATGGATGGCGACAGAGAGCGGCTCGAGAAGGGCCGCAGCATCCATCGATACGTGGGATGGAATCCTTGACGACGTTAGCACCGGGCCAATCATGTTCTTGGTTTCATGCAAAACATACTTGTGGCACCATTTGGCGGGGTGGTTGATGCGTTCCTGGAGCGTTCCCTGAAAGTGAGGCACAGACTTGGCGCTACTCCTGAACCGCATGCCGGGGCAAAGGTTATATCGACCTCGCTGACACGACCGACAGTTGTCACAGGGCACGCCCACCTCCAACGCAACCCGCTCGCCAATCTGAAAGCCAGAAACCGCCTCGCCGACGGCAACGACAATGCCAGAGGACTCATGGCCCAAGGACAGCGGTGCTACAGCTTGCAGATCTCCGTTACGGAACTTGCTGTAATACGAAACATCGCTGCCACACACGCCGGTAGCCTTGATAGCAATCTGGAGCTCATGTGGGGCAGGGTCTGATATGCTTCTTGTTTCCTAAAAGAACTTTCAACGCCATTACACAAACAACAGATACCCCCACGAAGGATTGTGGACTATGGGCTTGGGGCAAGAACGAATGGGGCATCTTACGAGCCGCAAATCCCTTGGTCCATGCAGAACCGATGCTTGAATAGAGGATTTGCCGTAGTGCTTCGCTGGGATTGGATAGATATCCGCTAATGCTGAAGGGGCCATGACTAAAGAGGATGTAGGTAGATATTCAACGGCCTGGAAGCGGAAGGAAGGTGGTTGTCTCGCAACCCCACGGGAGAGTGGAGGGCGTAGTTATAGATTGTCGGCATGATTGCACGATCACCACGAGAACCCATGCTGGCTCCTGTTTCTGGATCATGCATCGGAGAGATAGTGGAAGGCCATGAAGGGACGAGCGCCCACGTCATTAGCTGGGCAAATCATTCTCGAATCATTCTCCCGTGGAGCAGGGGCCGACGGGATGCTCGCGTAGCCTTTGCTTTTTCCCGTTACGCTGTATATAAATGTGGCTAGAGGCCCCAAGCGGACTGTTCACTTTTCCCGGATCAGCACCTTAGCCCTCCGAGGACCACGACGCCTAGAATCTCGTTGGCTGTTTTGCGCTTGCGTGCTGTCTATCGGCAGTCCGTGTGAAATAGCGATAAGGCAGTGCCGAGAGGCATGCAGTGGGTCCATTGCTTCGCCAACCTTCAGCCTGATATGCAACCACCTGTCATTAAACAGCACGCCGTCGGCCTCTACACCTAGCGTGCGCGCGTCCATTCGATGACCGACCAGACTAGAGGCCACGGGGAATGCTTGTTATCTGCCCTTCAATGGATGAAATCTCGCGGAGCATGGCGGCAGGCAGCGGGATGCCTTGGAAACAGTACTCCAGCGCCGCTCTGTACCAAGGACTGACTTCATCTCCAGGGGCTCCCGGTGTGCTGGGACATCGTGCAGGTCGAGCTTACCAGACGTCCAGCGCCTGTAGATGCCGCGATCCCGGTAGTCCTCGTACCATGGACTGCAAGCGAACCTGGTTCAGAATGATCTTTATGCAGCGGCAGACCGGGACGCTCCCGGGAATATCTGGCGGACGACGGGGAGACGCTTCGTGGTGTGCGGCGGCGAGGAGGGTTCATGAGTAAGTCCGCCCCAGAAGGCTCTCTGATTGAGTAGAATACTCTCTGCCGGCAGCTTGAAGACGTCAATGCTAATTACTAACAGCGCCGCCGCTGATAAGAACATGAAGTTTTATATTGCTGGTCGCCCGGACTATCACGACATGGCACCGGTGTCCACAGTACGGGCATTCCCCAATACTTTCTCCCGACACTTATGCAGGTCTCGATGCTTCGAGGAAGCGGTGTTAGTGTTACTCGCCCTCTACCCAGAAAACAGGGCGAGCAGATCAGGCATACCCGGTCGAGCAGACTCGCGAGCCTCGTGGAAGGGCTGCCGTACGCCGGCTGCCAGGGACGAGAAGCGGAGTGTGGGCTCCGGCATGTTCTTGGAGCAAGCTTCGCCGACGGTTCTAGTACTGGGCGTATCGTTCTGTTCTAGGGGCGAATAGCGTGCATCTCGGCGAGATCAACGCTAGAATGGATCAGTAGGCCCTGTTGTTCATCCGAAGCTCCCCAGCTACCAGAGATACCCGTCAGGCCCACCTAGCACAGAACCCGGTGGTAGGGTCAGCACTCACAAGCACATGCTAATACTACTGGCTCCCACGCTCTAGGATTCATGCTTTCTTTCGCCGTTTCTTCGTCGCTGTTTTTGTTGCATATCGCGAATCACTGGGCACGCAGTTGCGGAACATCTCTAGTACTTCATGCATCTAATCACTCTTTATCAGCTGCATCTTTCTTTCCCATCACTATTGACCAGGGCAAGAAAAAAACAGAGCTAATCCTGCACCACGTGTGGCCAGGCATCTTCTTTTGGAGTTAAGGTTCGTCTTTGCATACACTGCCTGAACTGCCGGTCCCGACATCGGACCAATACCAAGATATAGCCTTGAGCCGCAATCTCTGGTCAGGGAGGGAATCATCCTCATCGCTTCAATGATGGGAAACTGCGGCCAGGATCAAATCGACCTCATTCCGAGATCTGATTAACGTGGTCTACAACGAGCTCTTCTTCCCGAACCCTACCTGATCCAACCAGTCTCCTATGATCGCATTGACCTCTTCTGGCTTCTGCGTTGGGGCCCAATGCGTCGCTTCGACTTCTCCTCTCGTCAGATTCGCTAAATACTTTTCCATTCCTTCTGACATGGACGGTAACAGGACTGAATCGAACTTCCCTGCGATGAACAATGTCGGGATTTTGATGTAGCTCCTCTCACCCAAAAGGCTAGGTTCTCGGTCAGAAATTTCATTCAATCACTTCACCAGATATACTACTCACGCTTGGTCTTCTTCCCAATTTTCCTTCCGCTGGCGATACCAGTTTACTAGGTCTAGGTTAGCCATGTCATTCGGAGGCAGTGAGTGTTTCCTAATTACAGGTTCCATGCATTCCGTTCCGGGAATATTCATCGACGTAGTAGTCCATTTCCTGTATTCTGATCAGTCTCTTGTATCCTTCTACTATTCCCAGTCGGCTTTCCCTGAACCGCTTCCTTGGGCTGGGCATCCTCGACACATCGCATGTAGTACAGTGGTGGCGTGAGATAGTCTGATGGCACATACTTTGTCACTGAACAGCCTGGACTTCCCAACCTTCGGTAGGTTCTCAAACAGGATTCCCTTCTCCGGAGAGAAGATCACCTCACCGTTTGGTCCTTTGCCACCATACATGCCATTGAGGAACTGCCTGATCTGAACTTTGGTTTGGATGTGAGCTTCGACCTCGGGACCGGCGAGATGCAGCTGGTATCCGAACTGTGGTACTGGTCCCTTCACGAGATCTTCCGTTGGGTAGAACTTTTCTTTCGGCTCTGTGTATGGCGTGCAAATGGAGAAGACGTGAGAAACCAGCTCAGGATGCCTACAAGAATCAGCATTTCTGTAGTTGCTTCCTGGTCATACGTTCGATACCCTTACCATTGCGCAGTTCGCCAGACCACGAATCCTCCCCTGAAGAGTCTGTCAGCACCAATTCTAAAATCGCTACACATTGGTACACAAGCAACATACCAGTCGTGTCCACCCAGTATGATCTTCGGAGCACCAAGCTGCCTCGCTAGCTCTGCGATATCATCTGCAGCTCTCTTGTAGCCGAACAAATTGATCTTATTTGGCGGTACTCGCGGGCATGCCTGCAAAATAGCTTAGACATAGCTCCCCACCGACTCTCACGATATGCTTCAAGCAGATAAAGCGAGCACTTACAGTCCCCCCAAAGCCCATCAAGTCCGGCGCCACAACTCTGAAACCCCTCTCAAGGAAGAAGGGAATCTGATACCGCCATCCCATTGACAGATCGGGCCATCCGTGAATCTGCGCGATCAATTAGCTTCAAACCCCAATAGCCTCGATGCAGTCTTTCCTGTGTAGCTCCAGGCACCTCGAAATCACCTAGTCCAATCACAAGTGACACCACAGTGAATATATAAATCGACTTACCAAGAACACAGTGCCCTTAGACGGACCCTGCGGTTCCCCATACAAATAATGATATGGTTGCCCATTCAGCAGCGCCGTTTTACGCGCCACTCGCATATCGGAGACAGGATCAATAGGCTTAATAGCCATAACGGCCACCCGTCTGCAGCTGCGCGGCGATATATATGGTGTGCTTTATCGCGGAGATAACGGCGTTACACAGCACAGCAACGTAAGATGATGGGAGTAGAGGGAGGAGGAAATCACACCAATAGTAAGAAGCTAGAGCTAGGAAATATAGGTACAATAGCGGTGCTTTGGATTTGTAGGCATGGCGGATTGAAAGAGCGAGGTGTGCGGACTACTGGATTTTTAGTGATGACGTCCTCGGGGGACCGAGGCACAATCCTGTGATCTGAGAGAGGAAGGTGGAGGCTTTCGAAGCATTGTTGTTCCTCTTCGCGCGCGATTAATAGACTAAGCAAGGGCGATTCAGTGAATCGGCGTCTCCGTATGGTTTATTTGTGAAAAGGCTGCTACGAATGTGTGGATTCAGGTCACTGCACTAAATAGAGCATTCGAGGTGTGAGTGATTTGGGACTAGCATTGTCTGCTAGGGTAGCATTTCAAGAAGCAGTTCTATGCATTTCGTCCCAAACTGTGTGCAGCAATCCGGGAAGCGACGGCCATCCTGCCGTCAGCGCTGTCTCGGTGCATGTACGCACACGGAGCGCTTGGGACGAGCAGGTTGAACCATTCCACCGGGAACCCTCCGCATATGTGACAACACTTCGCTGCATGCAGCATCTAGCACCAGACGGTTGTGAGAGAGATCTGTAAAACCTGTCTTGCATCCACTGCGGGACGCTTGCATTAATTCAAAGAATGCCCGCAGATATGCACCTCATGACCTGCAGACGGAAGTATACAAAAAGGAGGTATCAGGCACTATCCAGAGAGGTCGCTTTTTTGAAAACATCAATCCTGTCCTGGTAGGACAAAACCCATAACCCGACCTCCCGTTCATACCCAATAGCGCAGTAGCTGCACTCCATAGGCTTATATCATACAAGAAAGCATTCCGGCAGGTCCCATCAAAAGGTATGCTAGGAGAGGGAAGGGAAGGTGTGCTGGGGGAGGGAGGGGGGAAAGACAACCTTGGTCCTGGATCGACCGTGAGTGAAGAGATTCAATCCCTAGAACCCAAGCCGTCACTATGTTCAATAGATGACGGTGTCTTCTGTAGCTTCGAGAACGACATCTCCGGCGTCATCTATCGTTTCCTTGCTGGTATCTTTTGCGGTCCCTGGTTTCGAGTTGGTTTCCTGGTCGTTGGCCGCCCCGTCCCTTGTCACCGCCTCTTCCTCTTTCGCCTTCTCCCCATTATCGTGTTCAGAGTCATCAATGACCCGGATAGCAGCACTGTGATCAGTAGTTCCGCTTGTAGAGAGGTTCTCTTGTACGTCCCCGGAGGGAACTGAACCCACCGGTCTTACGGTCTCTGCGTCCACTCGATCGAATGGGCCCACCCCCTCTTTTTCTTCGCGTCGTCTCCTGAAGTCGTCCAGCTCCTGGTCTACGATTGCTTGCGCTTCGTCAACTTGTGTATTGATCTGGTCCTCTTCGGCAGGGGTGATCTCCCATGGTTTGTAGTACTGTGTAGTTGTTAGCGATACAGCTCGATCGGAAGAGACGTAGGTCCCAAGGAGTGGATTCACATGCCAAGCGTGGTTCTGTCCTAGTGTAGAGGAATTGGGCCATGTTTAGGAGATTCGAGTGCCGTATCCGCATCTGGAGAAGTTGTCAGCACCCTGACCCCCGGCCCAACCGTCTTCAACTTGCCGACTCTTCGTCGAATCTCTTTTGCTCCTTTTTCCTCATAGCCACGAGCCTGTCGAGTCGTTCTTGTTTCCTCTGGTCGAACTCTTGCTCCTGGAGCTTGAGCTTAGCCGCCTGCTTCTTCTCAATGTCCGCCCGACGTCTCTGCGAGGTTGACGAGGAGTTCTGTGAGAGAGCGCCTAACATCGCGCCGAGTAGCCTCTGGCCCCGTTTCCTCTCCACCGCGGCAACATTGCCCTGTCCGCTCCTGCGCGTCTCTGCCGCTCTGTCCGGTATAGATTCTCTCCGAGCTGGGGGATCGTCCTCGGTGCTTAGTCGACGTCGCTTGCCATCCTGCTCTGAGAAGGAAGATTGTCGGCGTTTGAGTCCATTCGGAGGTGAGGCTGGGGTCGGCGGAAGGTCTGCAGGTTCCGGGAGAACCACGGCAGATGCGATGGACCTAAGAATGTTTAGCTAGACTGCTCTATTTACGAAACCTAAGAGAATGGTTAGCATTACGGTATGTCGTCCGCCATAGGAGTAATGGTGGTTGGATGAACTTGTGACGGAGTGTAGCAGGCAGATGTTGGTGGTATAGAAAGTTCGAGGCTGCAGCTTAACCCCAGTCGGGTGATTTATAATGCCCGTCTCGCCCCACGCCACTTATCAACCTCAATTCACCTGCACTTTCAACACCTGCACATAACCCCGCCACATATAAGATCACGGAGAGGAACAGCACTCCTAAACCCACACAACCTCACTGTTACTCCTGGACACGCCTTCGACCCCGACCTACCCACCACCATGTCTCGCCATCATCCGTACGTCTCCCCGCCTTCCTTCTCCTTGATATCAGAGCTGACCTTCACTGTAGCGACTTGGTCATGTGCCGCAAGCAGGCTGGAATCGCCATCGGACGCCTGTGTGACAAGTGCGATGGCAAATGCCCGGTTTGCGACAGCTACGTTCGTCCTACGACCATCGCCCGCATCTGCGACGAATGCTCCTTCGGAAACTACCAGAATAAGTGTGTGGTCTGCGGTGGTGACGTAAGTTTCGACCGACAACCCATTATATCACTATGATAACTAATACGTTTGAACTACAGGGCATCTCCGACGCGTTCTACTGCTTTGAGTGTACACGACTCGAGAAAGACCGGGACGGTTGCCCTAAGATCATCAACTTAGGCAGTTCGAGGACGGATCTCTTCTACCAGAAAAAGAACTTCAGAAATCACTAACGATAAGGTACGTCCGGTCTTCAAGCATAGACGGGCGAGACTTCGAGCATAGGCGGGCGGAATTCCTTTCAGGAAAGGGTCTCACTAGAGGCATGGGCTATTATACCAGAATGGAACAATTTGGGGGGCGACAACGGAGTCAGTCTCTATCAAAAGTAGGCTTCGGGTGGAGTTAGGCCTATTTTCAAAATGAACATCATAAATTGACTTCTATCAGTTCCTCCATATTTGGTATAGGTGCAGGAACCATCGCAGATCATTGGAAGCCGACGGTGATTACAGTGCCTCTTCGTAAGTGCGTACAATCTCTTGGCATTCTTTGTGGTCCCTCAACGTGTATTACGAAATATGAATGAGGGGAACATCCATGATTTAGAACGACTCATGAGCTCCTTGAGCCACCTCAGACGACGCCACCTAGGGGTGTATTACTCATGATCGTTTTGATCGAAACGCCCTTCATTGTTTGTCAGTTATTTCAAATAATGCCGAAGGCGAAGGAAAGACAGCAACATAACCAAGGCGTTTCCATACCGACCAAACCACTCCACTGTGCTCTGGCGAGGGCGCGTTATCCTCTCATAAAGCTCCAACTCCACCTCCTCCAGCCCTTTCGTGATCTCATCTCCTCCCACTGGGTCTATTCCTTGACAGTTCGCCCTTGCCCACAAAAGCGCGAGTATTCGTAAGGACTCGGTCGTATTGTTGTCAAAGCGCATAATAGACCGATGTAGTGCGCCCGCTTGGACCAGCTCCTCGAGAGCCGTTGCGAAGTCCGGTTCCTGATCGTCTGGCTCGAATATATGTACGAACGATTTCTCCGTTGCACCAACATCACGAATGCTTCTCCAAGGATGCTTCGTATCGAACAGAGTGCTTAGCATGCCGTTGCTTTTCGGATTTCCCAGATCACCCCGTAGATGAAATATCAGCCTCGGATCCACGGGCATTATGTCTACGCTCTTAGGAACGCGTCCCGGCCTTGTCAACAAGACCAGAGGTACCCAGATGTCCTTCTCGTGACCGGGTATTACTTCGTAGCATGTCAGAATCGTTGGTCCAGGTGCCTCTGCCTGCGAAGGCTGCCTCGCGAGCGCCGGCGACAGTTCCTTCGACAAAATCTCCGGTATTGGAACATATTCCCTGTTCCTCCATTGCTCCGCTGCCTCCTTGAGTTCAGGTAATAGGTTTTTTTGAAAGAGGTACAAGATGTGGTTTCTTTCTTTAGATTTCTCCCTCGCCTTCTCTTGCGTCTTTAGGAATAGATCTCGTCGTTTACGTGACTCTTCCAGAGGGTCGAGGAAGAAGTAGATTTCATTCCCTTTGGAAACGGTGTTCCCCATTCTTGGTCTACCGCGTAATATTCTACTTCATACTAGAAGCTTTAGGGTTTTAATTCAATGATATACTTACAAAGAACACGTCAGCGAACGCTCTTGTGTTGTAGTAACTTCACTTGCTAAATCTATTGTCCAAGCACCTTCAATAAGCCTGTTGCTTCACTTTCTAGGTGTGACTCGTGACAACAAGCCTTTGGACTCGTCGTTTCCTCGGACACATGTCAATCTTAATAACTTATCCGCCCCAACCCAAGCTGAGAACGAAGATGATAGCTGTCATCTTCCTTCGTTCCTTATTCCTGATTCATTAATTATTGATTCCGAACTCCTGAAAGCCCCCCTTCATCCCACAATGCCGATGACCGCCAACGTACGAGTGAGCTCTCATCCACCTTCCACCAGCAAGCCATAGCATCTGAACATTGGTGGAACTCGAACAATATGTACATGAGCGCCGGGTTCGCGACCAGCATTGCTTGCTGTAGGTGATTGTCACTATCCAACATTACGCAAAGGGCAGGATATCTGTACTCTCACGCTCCAATGTCACTCCTAGAGGGGCACGTTCTAGGTTTTGAACTACAAACTCTCCGCTCATATGAACTGTCGATTCACTGGTTTATTGCAACCGACCAGCCGGACTTCTATTCCTGTTGTAGAGGGACGAGAGAAGTTCATCGCCAAACAGCCGTGGATGTCGCCGGAGCCTGACCGTCCACGTGTCAGTCAAGTGACCCGGGACTCGACCGACGCGTTGAAGGCATAGATCGAAAAGGCACCCTGGACGCGAAGGAAAAGCATGAGACTCGATGATAGACGAAGGCCTGAATCTGATTGTTTGACCGATAATCGACGCAGGCATATGAACAGGCAGTTTTTATACCACCACCAGAAGTGCACAGCTCCCAGCCTACCCCC
>NW_022985452.1:0-105400 GCF_010093595.1 Mytilinidion resinicola | reverse complement strand
TCCTTCGTCGTCCTCCACAAACTTGCCGTCCGCCCCGACGTCGCCACAAGCCCACAAAGCCCCATCAGCCCCAGATTCCACCCAGGGAACCCCGTATCCGTGCCAAACTGCACCGCCATCGGGAACCACGCCACGGCCACCACCAACTCCTTCCACCACAGCGCATCCGCCTCGCGGTCCTCCTCCTCCTGCCCCTCGACCACCGGCCGGCCCTCCTCCGCCATGCGGGCCCTCACCGCGCGCCGCCGCCGCTCCACCACCGCCTGCCGGCCCAGCCTCACAAAGTCGCAGCTCACGCCGACAAGCCAGGAGCGGTAGGCGGCGCGGTACACGCGCGCGGTGGCGGGCGAGCCCTTGTTGAAGCGCGCGACGACGGCCGCGGGGAAGATGCCGGCGTCGGTCAGCACGGCGATGTTCTCGAGGGCTTGGTAGGCGACGTAGGCGAGGCACTGGGTGACGGCGATGCGGTGGGCGAAGACGTCGTCGTCGGGCTTGGGGCCTTTGAGCAGGGTGCGCAGGCGGGCGTAGAGCGGGATTAGGCTGAAGAGGCGGAGGGTGGTGCGGGCTTTGGAGATGAGGGCGCCGAGGGAGGCGATGGGGGTGGGCGCTCCGGGGGCCGGGACGAGGATTGTGGAGGTTTTCGAGGTGGTGGAAGGGGCTTTTATGAGGGCGCGGAGCTGGGTGGACAGGGCCGACGCGGTGGGGGCTTTGGTTTCCAGGTACGCGAGCAGGTAAAGGGTGTAGCTGACGGTGCCGAGGGTGGAGCTGAGGCCGCCGGGGGCGGCGAGGAGTCTGACGATATGTTAGTACGGGTTCATAAAGAGAGGATTGGGGTGGTTTACTTGTTCAATCGCAGTAACAGTCGATCCGCCTGCTTCGGGAGTGCTGTGAAGTGAGAAGGCACTGAAACCTCTTTGGAAGCCGCAGCACTGTTCACATCTTGTGGCGAAGGTGCGCCGGGGCCGACTTTCGTTTCGTCAGACATTTTGGGGAGAAGTTGAAGGAGGCGTTGGAAGTTGCGGAGGTGTGGAGGTTACCCCAGATTGTGAGAGGATTGGGGTTCCTACTCCGCAATGTGCTAGCTTCAGCCACACAATGTCATAAACTTGCCGAGTATCCGAGGTCTGCGCAGGACATCCCGGGCAGCACACAGAACTGAGTTGCAAGCCCAAAGCCACAGGAAAGAAGCTTTGTGAGAACATGGCAATACTGTATTATAGATATTTTGATATTATTATTGGTATAATCCGTGTCCCAAAACTCCTGGACCACCTGAATCGGGTATCGTTGTCCAAATTCCACTGCTTCAAAAAGCATATTGAGTAACCAATGCATAAATCTCTTACAAAGCAAGCGCAAGCGCGAACAGGCCTGCGGCAGCAACTGAACCAACACCGGCACCAATAGCTTGGGCAGCGCCGGTGAACATTGACGCCGTTGAGGTGGTCGCCGACGGTGCCACGGTCCCAGTGGGCATGACGGTCACGCTCGCATTCGCAGGCGACGTCGGCATGCCCATCAGAGGGTACGCCGCGCAGGTCGCATTGGGAGCGACAGGGCAATCCTCAGCCTGGCAAATGCTCTGGAGCTCAGCAGTGCCGTTGGGGAGAATGGCGACGGGAGGTGCGCATTTATAGTCGAAGAGCTTGGTCAGGGCCGTTCCAACGGCGGTAACATCGTCGTTTGTGACACCGAAGGAAGCTGCGGAGAGACCGACTTGCTCGATGAAGTAGCCAACTTCGGCAGCCTCGAGGTCCATGAACCTGTGGACTTCGGCCATGCTGGTCTTGCCCTTGTAGGAGGGGAAGCCCATGGCGCCGTACTCGGAGCACTAATGGAACTGTAAGTGACTGAAGTTACTCTATGTGAGGGAAGAGCTTACGCTGAGGAGAGCACCAAAGAACTGGTAGAGATGAGTGATGAGCCCACTTGTCGAGGTTAGCAGAGTCTTTGAGTCTGTGTCCCATTAAGAGATACTTACTATTGAATGGAGGATGTGTTGTTGGCAGGCATGTTGAGCAACAACGGAGCAGCTCCGCCACCGTCGAGGAAGTTGACGGCGATAGCTTTGCCGTTGAAGTTGGTTGACTCGAGCGCGCCGTCGAAGTACTGGAGTAGGCTGACAGGCTCGCCCTTGTAGGTTCCATTGTTGAGGATACCATTGGCCGCAATGCCGACATTGGGTGTGGTGTAGTTTCCGATGACAGCGGTGTTCACCAGCAGCGTCAAAAGAGTATACTGGTTTGCGGCAGTGTTGTTCTTGAGGAGGGCGGCGGTGTAGTAATCGCAGATGGGCGTGCTAGCAGGGCGCTGAGCCATAGCTGAGCCGACAGCAGCAAAGGCTGCGATGATAGTTGAGGAACGCATTATGATATTGGGTGAAGGAGAGACTGGAGCAACTAGGCTGGTATGCTGATGATGATGAGAAAAGCTGGACGGACGAACAAACAAAAAGAGACTTTGACGGGACTTATCAACAATAACTTAGCCCCCTTTTTCTGCGTTCAGCTCGATGCCGCAGTAGGATTTGTTAGGGACTCACCCTGCTGACCATGCTTCAAATCAGGGTGCCGCTATAGGTTGGCGCGCAACGCTCGGTGCCGGGCAAACCGCCGGAAACATGTTTCCCGTGCTCGAGGCCAGTATTAGGGCCAATGAGAAAGAGGGCGTATATAATCCACCTCGATTAGGACCAGGGAGGAGAAATGATGATGCAGAGGCGGGTGGAAGACCGGATTTCTCAAAGCTCGGGGGCGTCCTCATCCGTCGAGCTTGACCACATGAGGAACAAAGCAACGAAGAAAAGCAACGAAGAAAAGCAACGAAGAAAAGCACCGAAACGGAAATGAGGAGCCAGACCTCTCCCACGATCGACGCCACGATCCGCCGCCGTCGGCGAGCTTAATCTAAAGCTTGGCCTCTTTAAATCTCCTGGAATTGCAGGGCGGGCCAGGCTTCCCACGATGCCTGGTCCATCTCCCACTCTCGACCATGGAGCTAAAGAGACACAGACGTCTTAAAGTGACTAGACGAGCGACCACTGACAGAGACAAAATACTTGTACCTAACATAAGGGCCCGGGTCCTTTGACGTGGAGGTGTTGGGGTTGCATGGAGAGTGGGGAAGTCGAGGTTCCGTTCGCTCGGGCAGTGATGTTCCCAGAATGCTTGGCGCGCCTGGTCCCTGCATGTTCTTGCTATTTGATAATTTGATTGGATGAATGCTAGCGCCCAACGAAGGTTGTCGTAACGTGAGGATGCCATTGCGCTATTGAATTCTTCACGCAGTTTTGCATTCCAAGCATGGGCTTACCACGATGACGATGGTGGTATTTCTCGATCTCTGTAGCGAGTCAAAGAGTGGGAGCTCGTCCGCTCATTCCGATATCCGCAAAACCGATCACTGAAATCCAAAGGGCGTATGACGGTTCAATATGTTCAAATTGCCAAAGGAAAACACGAAATATGGCTTGCAATATGTCAAATAGAAGGGAAGAGAAGCGTGCAAAAGACATCTGATCAGGGGCAGGGAGGAACACGAGACGGCACATCGAGTCTAAGTTTACTTCCACAGCACCCCAGCTGCGATAGTTCGGGAGGTTCTTTGACTCCACGCCGCGACCATGCGCCCACCCTGGCAGGGCGTGAACTCGCTCGAACAGTCGGTGTAGTCCATCTGAAACGGGTCTCATTAGCGAGACAATCGGCAGCGGAGTCTAGACCGGCACTTACAAAGTTCTTGACATTGTCAGTCCCGGGCTTGTCTGGGCAGGAGTCCCTTGCTGGACAACTGTTGACGTCTCCCGCTTTCCCCATTTTCGCATAGGATGCAGATGCTTGAGGCCAAGTATCGTCGCAAAAGTCGCCGCCGTTGTCTTGGTTGCAGCCGCCTTCGAAGACATGTCGTAGACCGAGCCAGTGGCCAACTAGACCAGATTAGAACCATGCTAACAGTCTTCATAGAGGACCAGTACGTACTCTCATGCGTGATTGTTCCGTCTGGGGCGTGGATACCCGACTTCAACGGCACAAGACACCCATCTTGATCGAGTTCATCTTGAGTAAGAGGATCCGTCCCATCAAGAGGATAGGTGCATTGCCCATACGTCGCACCGTTAACGAGGTACACATTCAAGCTCTTGTAGTCGCCGCGACGGAGCTGACGCTGCTTCTCCGCCAAGTCGGAGTCGATATTCGAGGCCCACTCCGCGTTGAGAGCGTAAGAGATGGGCTTGACCTGGAACTGGAAGCCCCATGGCGCATACTGTTGCTGGAGATAGTCCACTTGGGCGAGTATACCAGTCGCATCAACATAGCCGTCTGCGGCGGTAGGCCCGGCGGTAAGGACGTGGATCCAGAGGTCGATAGTGACGGTGTCTCGGGTGCGGAGATCGTTCAGACTGTCCCTCGCCATTTTAGGGGTAATGGTGAGGGCGTGGGTGACATTGCCGCCTGTGTTTGCACAGGGAGTAAAAGCCCTAACAAACAGGGGAGCAATGACGGCCAAAAGAGCGGCTGTGAAAATCTTCATCTTGAATACCAGAAAAAATAAGGAATAACCTCAATTGAAGTTAGAAGCCGATGAAGGATTAGTGGCAAAAAAAAAGAGCTGTAGTCGGACATTCTGGAATGGTTTCTTTTATATGACAGTTTGAAATTGAGGAGGCAGTCATCCCATACCTCTGGAGGGTTGTCCCGTTTTGATGATAGCGGTTGAGGCTTAGACAAAGCCAAGGCTGCGGTATAAACTTAGGATGTTTTCCGGTCAGCGTTTTGAAGTCTCGCTTCCCATTTGGGGGCTCAAAATGAGTATGATGGTCCGGAAGAATCAGAACCTCTAGCTTTCAAAATAATCTCCCATCAGCTTGTAAGGCAAGAAGCCAAGATCTAATCCAAATCTTAGAAACATGAAGCGTTCATGTAGCAGTATCTGCAAAGCTTTGTGGACTTTTGAACTAATTAGCGCTAGTTAATATATCTGACCGTGAATCCTTGCTAGGACAACGAAGATTTCCCCTGCCAAGGAGATTCGAGCTGAGCGTTATAACTGAGCCTACAAAAGCTTTGTCTTCCGGTAGCTTCGAGAGTCCCATCCCGTCCCTGCTCTCGACGAAAGGTCGAGTCAAAAACCACCGTGCGCGAGAAGGACGTTTGGTCCTAAGAGTAGCAAACAACACACTCATGATGCGTGGGTTGGACGAAGTTTGGGGTCGAAATTAAATATAGATCTACAGTTCAGATAGGGATTAGCGCCAGCCCGGAAAATCGTACCATCCTGGCGATATACAAAAATATCTGCCGCCGCATCAAAGCCCATTCACAACCTCCACCGCCTCGATCTCACCAACCATTCGGTGGCCAAGGCAAAGAAAGACGACGCGACCCCTCGATGTGTCATAACACGTGGTAGAAGGGTCTTTCATTCTACGACCCGGCCTATGAAATTTCTGTTCCAGCGAACCTTCTCACTATCCACCGCTTTACTCTCACTGTACAAGTCACTAGTCCTTCACGCAGACTAAGGCAAGGGAATATGACCCGAACCGAGACAATTCCACAGCCTGTGGTGACGCCTTGCCCCACCGCCTCTATTCATGAGGTATTCGGCCGACGAAGATTTCAACTCATTTGCTCAAAACCTCTCTCACCTTAGAGCACTACTAACCCAGCACAGCATATCTCAATCTCAACTTCACTAAACCCTTCTCACAGCAGGCACAACTTCGTCCCCCCCACCCCCCTCTCTACCTATGGTATGCAACTTTTCTCTCTTCTTTCAATCCCCCACGATTATATGATGAAACATTCCTACATTCGCAGTTTCCACGCTAGCCATCGACTCGAACCTATGACAGATGCGCGTTGAGCGGCAATTTTCTTCCTTGGATGTCTGATTGATCACCCCCTTGTCACAGTTTTGCTCGGCTTTTCTATAGCGTAAAGAGCATTTGCTAATGATAGTGGCTTGCAGATATTATACTCGCGCGAGGGAAGGCATAGGCATAGAGGCGTAAGGGCTCAGTACTCGAAGGCATTTGAAGAATAACAGAGAGGAAACCGGGAAACGGGATTGGACGGGACATCAGCCTAGGAAAGCTAAGCCATGGGTCAAACAACCACACAAATCTAGAAACACGTTTCTCTCAAGGAGGGTATATATTCAACAAGAACGCAGCGCATTCCATGCTCCCCAATATCCAAAAGTCCACCAAAGTCCAAAAGCCCCACCGAACAAACTCATCTCACATAACAACTCCCCAAAATGCACATATAATACACCCATTGCGAATGCCAGACCATCCAAGTTTACTAAACATATACACTCCATAGCTATCCTGTGCTCAGTGCTCCCTCCTCCTCTCAACGGCCTCCTTCAGCGCCTCCAGCCTCTCCTGCGTCACCTTGATCGCCTCATCGATCTGCCGCTCGCTCATCTTCTCCTCTACTAATTTCTCTTGCATCCCGCCCACCCGCTGCTTCTTGCGCCACGCCTGGCCTTCAACGGGGGGGGTGAGCACGCGGTCGATGACCACCCGCTCCTCGAGCCATCGCCACAGCTCGCTCTCCTCCTTCCGCCACATCTCCTCGTACGCGGCCACGCGCTGCGGCGTCGCAAGCCCCGGAACACCCAGACTGCCCAAGCCCGGTACTGCGGGCCTCCTCAGCCACGAAACTAACAGCAGGGCAAACAAGACCGCGATAACGGTCGGCCCAGACACAAAGCTGCCGACGATGTCGACGACGGGGCCGAGGGGACCGTGCAGGGGCTCCAACACGCCCCAACTGACCGGCTTGTGCGTCGTGATCTTTTCGATTTCGTCGCCAGGGGTAGGTATCAGGCCCTCGTCGATGGAGATGTCTCCGCGGCGCTTGCGGCCTTTGCCTCTGCCGCGCGGCGCGCCTTTGATGGCTGCTTTGGTGGTGACGGCGGCTCTGAGCGCGGCGGTGATGTCCTTTGCGAAAGACATTTGGCCGTCGTTTGCGCCTTTTTCGATTGGACCTAAGCAAAAAGGTTAGATCTTGCTTGCTCCATCTGAGTATACAAGGGAGGGCGTTAGCTACCTTTCAGCCAGCTCTTTCCCGACCACTCCACCGTACACGTCATGATCAGGCGCGTTGAGTTACCTGGTCCCCACATCAAGCAGTACCTTGTCTTTGTGAGAAACACGTTACCGCTTGGCACGTCCGGCGTCTGCGTTGAACAGAGCACAGTAACTGCCCTGTCCAGATCGAACTGTTCTAGTGTCATCGCGACTAGGCATTTGGTTTGCTTCGGGCCCAGGCCACCTCCTAAGGGTTTGATGTAGGAAATGTTCATGGTCTTTATATCCTGGTCGAGACCCTTTTTGTCGTCCTCCATTTGCAGCTCTGTCGACTTTTGGTCTTCAATGTGCCATTTCCGCATGAACTGCCCTGAAGCTGGCCCGAACATTAGGGAATAGATTTTTCCGAGCGGCGCAGCGATCGTCGTATCGATCAGGAGCTTGTCGTAGTGACTATCTGCATCACCGCACTCTGTGGGTGCGTGCGTAGGCGATCCGGGGAAGTCCTGTGTGGCCGTCGCTCCAGCAAGAGCGGCTTCAGCGTTGTCCACAATTTTGCTCGTGCCTCCGCTCACTGGCGCACCAAGTGCAGCCGCAGACGCCTTCCGACTCGCAGCCTGGATAGAGTCACCCTCGCTTCCGGCAACGCTGCCCTCGCCGGCTTCAGTGAAGCTGCCCAAGCCTTCTTCGTCTTCAGCATCTTCGTCATAAACCTCATCATCTGAGCCATCGATAGAGCCGTCTTCACTGCCTACTGACTCGTCCTTTTCGGTTTTATCGCCAGTTCCGGTTCCATCAAGCGTCACACCATTCACCGAGCTCTTGAGATTGGGATGGCTGATCTTCCAAATGCCTATTATGAGATCGTAGGTAGAATCTCGGGAAACGAAACTGGCGAATACGTTCCGGGCGTGTAACGTTTGGATAACAATGGCATTGGGGAAGATCACCGCCGTGCTTTTCTTCTCGACTGTCACTATTTCGTCGAAGCTTATGACCAAGTTGGTGACCCATCCTAGGATATTACTGGAAAAGCATATGTGTCCCTCCGAGACGTATAAGCGGCCATGAAGCAGAATGTCTCGTTGTAATGCTGCGCTATAATCTTCGATAAGATAATCGTCCTCTGGTACACTTCGAAAAAGATTGTGAAAATCCCTGTTGCGTTTCGCGGGTGCAACCGCAAAACCTGTTCCTTGTAGTCGTTGACCGTTGGCCATTGCAGCTGGATGTGCTAATGTAGCAGTACTGGCACCTACAGCTGCCGCTATTGTGTGGCCAGTGGTTGCTGAACTACCACGATGCCTCCTTTTTCTACCACCACTTATCCGGCTTCTAATGCTACCAGTGCGTTGGATTACGCTGCCAGGAGAATCAAGAGCATCCGGTATCCTTGGAGGCGATACGCCGCCGCCTGAAAGGGTGGTCAGTGAGCGAGGTCTTTCGGAGTTTGTAGCTCCATTGGGTTTTTCTGAAGCGTATGCAGCGGACACTGCCTGTGCAGCAGCTACATCCTCTGCCTTTGCAGAAGCATGGTCATTCGGTAGCAACGGCTCTGCAAGATTCGATTTTGAAGTCATTGGACTTGGGTCCGAGCTTTCAGAAATGCCAAGGTGAGCAAGACTAAGGTCCCCAGATCCCAACGTCTCCACAGCGAGCTGACGAGGCTCGTTCCCGCGGATTTCCGTAGACACACCTTCAGACTCTGGCCCAATTACTTCTTCGCCGCCGACGTCGCCCGTCTTCTCTTCCTCGGGCTGAGAATTGTTGGCTTTGTTTTTAGACCCAGCGGATATTGAGGTATTTGCTATAGAGGTCGAGAGCTGCGTTGCAGCGTTTTGCGCCGCAGAAAAAACCGACGAGAAAAAACCACTGTTACTTTGCGGACTTGATAAAGATCCACCGGGTGTTTTCGTTTCTTCTAATGTGGGCGTCAATGGCGCAGATATAGAATTTGACAGTTTGCTGGGAGGATTTGTAGCTGATCGCACGCGTCTATGCGATATCATGTTCCCCGAAGGAGACGTAACGATGTTGGAGTTGGACTGCGACTGTTTGTGCGAGACCGGCTTTGTGGAAGTATGCAAGCTTGTATTCGAGTCCGTTGGTGACGAGGCCTTCGCATCGGTGGGCGTGGGCGGCGTCACTAACGTGGTCGGAGCTTCCCCTAGGTTGGGTGGAGTAGCCGGGATGGTAGTTATTATCTCAGGTGGCGAGGCAGACGGTAGAACCGGCGTCGACTGCGTTTCATGCGAAATGTGTATCAGAGGGGGTTCTTCAAGCGTACTCGAGCCGCGTCTCAAGGTCGATCCTCCCTTCTTGCCCACTCCCCCAAAGAGCCCTCCGAGACCACCGCCCAACCCAGACTTGGTAGAGTCGCTGTCCCCTCCAGGTTTCGGCGATGTCGATCGACGTGTAGGCGCAAACGCTTCTTTGAGTTTGCCCACTGGCGAAGGGCTGCGCCTGGGTTCGGAGTTTGCACTGAGTGTTTTGGCGTTTCTGGGCGCCAGCGTGTCGTCGAGGGGGGGTGTGTGTTCGGTAACGGATGATATGGAGGCAGGGGAATCGAGGGCTTCGGCGGATATCAAGGGCGATGAGAGGGTCAGATAGCCAGTATGCGACTGGTGCGGTGAGATTGAGGGCCGAATTGGTGGGCTGAGTAGCAACGCGGCTGATCAGCGGTGACACGCGAAGACGCAGGGACAAAGGGAAAGTGCAACGAGGGTGTAGGGTATCACGAATGAGGATACAAACGAGCCCAAGCAACCGCCTGCGGCTTTGTATGAATGAAGTGGGAGAGATGGTGGGGATGATGTTGATGGAGGAAGCCTGTGCTGTCCGCTGGCGGAGATCCGAGCTCGCAGGTAGCAGGGACTTCCCATCTTTCAGCTCCAATAAAGCGCGGGCTGGGCGAGATGCTCGGCAACGTGAAAGAAACAATTGACTTACGAATCCGTGTCCGAATCCTCCGTCAACAGGCTGCTCGGCACGCTCCTGTGCATGTGGAGCGATTCCTCGCTGTGCGCGCTGGTGCCCAAGGACAGCATGCTGGTGCTGGGAAGCGGGGGGATGTCCTCAGTCAAGTCGAGCTGTGAGGACTCGTGCGAGGCACCGTCCTGCGCGTTCGACTGCCTGCGCCGGCGCCGGCCCTTGAAGAGCTTCGACATCTTGTCCCTGGTGCCATTACTGGTGCCATTGGTGGACTCTGTGCTGTCGCGCCTGTCCTCCGAGTTCCTCGTCTTGAGCTTCTCCAGCGCGCCGTCCAGGGATGACCTCATGCCACTGGACCCGTCCCCATGTGTATCGCTGCTCGCGATTGAGTTTGTGGACGAGTTGTTCGGTTTGGACTTGCGCCGACCTTTGAGCATGCTGGACAGGCCTGAGTTGGAGCGACTGGCTTCGGAGACGTTGCTGGGTGTCCTGTCAATGGAGGCCTCCATACTTGTTATAGGCGGCGGCAAGCGGGCACTGCGTATAGACGCTCGGCAGGATAATGCGAATGGCGTCAGTCCACAGTAGGACTGGTCCCATGGATGGTGGAGCTAGGAGCTCGGTGTGGAGTGCATGCAAGTGCTTGGTCACTCTGCGGCTGGCGACATGCTCGTGATGGTGGCGTAGAGATACGAAAGGTGAGTCCTGAAAGCCGCGACAAGTGCTCAAAGCATGCTCATAGTAGCGGGAGCAGGATCAAGGGGCTGCTCGGGGTAGCGAGGGCACAAGGAAGGCGGCGGGAGCTGCACAGCCACGGCCGAGGTGGTCCATAAACAGCCCTACAGGTGCAATCTGGCACGTCTGGATGCTATCCCTGCACGTCATCTGGACTGTGGCGATGGTGGTGAAGCGTTTACTGTGGTGCTCGCTATACTTTGGTAACAGCTCTCCAATACCACAGGCACCAGTACTGCTACATGTGCCACGCTTGGTGACATGGCACCGTCCAGGGAGTCACTGTTTGCGCAGTTATACTGCGCATTATATAGACCTAGGTACCTGGATCCACGAAGCTCTCTGAGAGGTAATGCTCTCTACCAATGTATATCTGGTGCCTCGTAGATACTTAGCCAACGCAGGTAAGATGATTCTGCCGTTTTAAACATACCGAGTATAAGTGTGTAGGTCTTAGAGCCCACTATCAGCTGCTCACGATGCTCTGCCATCACGATCGCTGATTGGCTACCGCACAGAGTCATTCGGCTTCAGCCTTGTCTTGGCTCACCCTCACATCCATGGATGCAGTCGGCACCAGACATGAGGTCAGTGAACGGGCACGGGCTACCCTTCAACCTCCAACACCACCCGAACTATGAACACTTCGTATCCTACCAGACCTGTCTCTACCTGCAACGATGGAGCAAGCACCCCTCACCCTCGCGCAAAACCATGTCAGAAACGCCGTCGCCGCGACCGCTAACTCGGATGTGTCCACCGCGAGTGCTGAGCATGAGCTGGCCGCGCAGCACTTCGCAAAGGCAGCCCAAACCACCGGAGATCCAGAGGTATGGTAGCCGTATGGGTTTAAGCATAGGGAAGGGTCTAAGCAGCGAATAGGCACTGAGAATCCTCGCCCTCCTCGAAAGCCAGCATCACCGCCTGGCAAGTATAATCAAGACTCCAGCAGCACGTGCGTCTGTTGCAAGCCCTCAGGACCCGCAGTCAGAATCTACAGCGTCTTCAGTACGACCACGGCGAGCTTCCCCAGGCGCTCCCGGTACCCGATCCGCCTCTCCCGCGTCGACTTCTTCACCGTCCAGACCAGCCACCCGTCGGAGGCCCTCCCGAGATCCTGCGTCCTCCATAGTGACCAACCTAGCAAATGCGAGAGGAATACCCGGCGCACAACCAAAGAGGGGGTTGGTAGCTGGAGCAACTGTATCTGTCGCGAATGCTATAGCCAACGCACCAAGTCGCCTCGAGAGACGAAGCCGCGCAGAAGGACAAGAGTCACCGCCATCGGCGAAGGATGCCATACAACGCCAGGCAAGAAGAGTTGACGAGACGAAGACAGAGGGTTCACAGAGACGGCCACAGTCCCTGGACAATGGACAACAGTCACAAGTCTCCCAAGCCTCCGAAACAGCGACTGCTACATCAGACGACCGCTTCCACAAGTTCTACTCCACATTCGAGAATGTCTTCTCCGCAATCTCAGCACCTCTGGCTTTCGCCAGCCTTCCACTAGGCCCTTCCTCCACTCCGACTCCTCCAGCTCCAAACCCCGCCCCCGCTCCTATCAAACCCGTGCGTTCGACCACGACTGACGAGCCCGACTATACAACTTTGATATCAAAACCTGCTCTCCGTGCCCTTCGAGAGGATCCAGACCGTAATGGACGCTTCGGCGGTGCAGCCGAATCGTTCTACGTCGTTCCTCCCTCCGGCGGCACTGTATCCTATGCCGGAATTCTTCAGCACACTTCAGGCCACCTTCCCGACCTGATCGAGGAAACCTCGTCCGACCGCGGTAGCCAACACGATGAGTTCGTGGACGCGATGGAGACACCATATCCACCCTCTCCTACGGCTCCGCGCCACGTGCGGCGCAAACCAAATGCAAATGCCGCCACGAAACCACCCCCTAACAGCATTCCCGCCGGCCGAGGCGCAGGCCGGAAAACAGTGGAGGAGATTGAACTTGAGAATACGACCCTCCGCGCTCTGCTAGATAAGCAGTCCCGCAGACTACAGATGTGGGAGGCAACCTCCCAGAGCCAATCGCTGGCACTGGCAGCCAGCCTGCGCAATCGTGGTCCTCCCGGCATCCACGCCGCCACCAGCGACCCATCTGCACTTGCGCATGCTGCCCAGGGGGCAAATATGATGCCGCCCCCTCCTATACCTGCTGCCGCGCGCACGCCCTCCTCGAGGCTCAAATCTAGTACAGGACCGCAACCAATACCCGATGCTTCGTCAACGTCAGCAACAGCTACAGCACCAGCGACGGTTGTAGATGATGTCTCAGCAGCCAAGATCGCGGAACTAACACAGCTACTTGAAGCACAACTGCAAGCCGCTGAACAGGCGCGAAAGGAGCAGGAACGCACGGCGGCGCAGAACGAGAAGCTGAAGGGTGTTTTGGGGCAGTATCGGGAACGGTGGGAGGCGCTGAAGACGGAGGCGAGAAAGCGGAGAAACGGGGCGAAAGCCCCTGGGACGACGACGCCGATTGAAGAGGGCGTGGAGACGTCTGAGGTCAGGGAGGAGGCTGGCGGCGAAGGCGGGGGCGACGAGAAGAAAGAAGAGGGTGGGGTGGGTGTAGAAACACCCTAGGGGGAATTTTGATACCAATAGATGAGTGATTCTGGATAATGCAACTTTAGGGATATCACGGGGTATTCTAGGGTCTGATCTAAATGCCTTGAGACTCGTTATACTGGTACCTAGGTCTCTCGTCTTTTTTGCAGACTGTATATGCCGATCGGTTAGAGGCATTATACCGCATCTCTCGCCTCTTCCACCCTCCTCACATCAACCCATCCATATATTTTAGAAAATTTCAACCCTCCCCGTACTAACCAGCAGGAACCTTGCCCTAGTGGCGTCGGCCCCATCGCCTAACTTGCTAACCCTAGGTATTGTTTTTCTTTTTTGTACCCCTCCAGCAGCCCATTTCTTAATCCAGTAGTATCACTGTCAGCGGTATTCCTATCGACGGACCTGACAACCAAATGCTTATCGGCGATCCCGAAGTAGTCAATGCAAAGCAGAAATGGCGGTCTGCTATAAGCTACTGGTTGAGGACATATGAGCACAGCTTCCCTGGCTAAATTTGGTTCGAAGGGCTGAAGAAGGGACATTCATGCAGCGTCTGGCATCCCATCATCCGCGTAGAGATAGGTAAAAGTGTCCGTGATCGTGGGGGTTGTGGAGGAGAAGACTCTGTATAGATCTCGTCTTGTACCTAGGTAGTCTGGGGTGAGTGTAGAAATTGGCATCGTTTAGATATTGGGTGTTGGTTGATCTCTTTATTTTTCATCTTCTTGATTTTTTCGGGTCTAGGTTTCAAAACGCGGTGGTTTGGAAATGGACGCTTTAGGTGATAGATGGTATATGGAGCCAAGCCGATCGCCGTAAGATTAATTGTGGAGGTGAGGACAAACCTGCTCAGGTGCCTCGGTGGAATTTGGCTTACAGCTTGGCAATTTGAAAATGCCGTCCGCACCTGGCCCTTTCAATATCATAGCCTTTCTCAAAGTGGTGATGCATTCGCGGGATACCCACCTGCAGGCGGTCTCAAGTGCTGACTGTAACGGGCCTATTAATAGCGAGGCTGCGATGTCCTCGCCATTCGCCCACCCGACGAGCAAAGCTTAACGAGCTTAACGAGCTTGACGTCAACAACGGCTCTCGGCATGGGAAGCGGGCAGACACCAGCCTCAGCGGCGCACCATAACGCCTGTACTGGCGATTTGAACCCGGCATCTGGTTAAGCGCGTCTCTGTTCTCAGCGGTATCCAGCAAGTAGCGAGGCTAGCGCCAGCGACCAACCGCCGTGTTGGGGTAACCTTGGGGGCCTGAGCCCTGCTCTTGAAGGATGCTGCAGTGCGGGGCCTAAGACACTGCTGGGCGGAGAGGAGGAGGATTCGTCGTCCATTGTGGACTGCGGAGAGGCACACACAGCTTGACACCTTGATATATGCCTGCGAGTTATACGAGGATATACGTGCCACACAGGCGCATTGGAAGGGGTTAATTCTAGCGGCGGGGATAAGGAGGGCATGCTGAAACTTGGACCCCTTGCTCCAAGCGCCGAAACGTCGTTGAGCCAGGGATCGCATACAGCACAGCCTCATCTGCCACCCGCCCGCCTGCATCTCCTTCACTGCCTACAGTGACTATCTCGCCGCATGCCCAGCGCCTGCTGATCCGCCTCTTCTGCTAGATCTATAGCGCATGCCGCCCGTTTGCGCTTCTCCACAACACATCGTCCGCCATGGTCTTCTGCAACACCACCCTCACCGAGCAGAGGGTCGACGAGACTCCCATCGCCGGCAAAGTCACCTTCCACCACATCGGCCTCTTCATATCCGCCGTCTTCGGCCTGATAGCGACCGTGATCGCGCTCTACCTCATTTTTAGACACATCACTCACTACCTGAAACCATGGGAGCAGAAGCAGTACGTTCGCTCGTCTCGCCAAAACATTCCAGCCTTGAAGGCTTGATACACAGCCTTCGGGAGCGCAACTATGGCCGTAAGCTAACCCGGCATCGCAGTATTGTACGGATCCTGTTCATGATCCCAATATACGCGACAGTCAGCTTCCTCTCCTACCTCTACTACAGACACGCCGTGTACTTCGAGATCCTGCGCGACTGCTACGAAGCCTTTGCCATCTCCAGCTTCTTCACTCTCATGTGCCACTACCTCGCGCATGATCTCCACGACCAGAAGAACTACTTCCGCACCGTGAAACCGCGCAATTGGGTCTGGCCAATGGGCTGGATACAGAAGTGCACTGGCGGGCAGGACAGAGGCTTCCTACGGAAACCGATGAGTGGATTGACGTGGTTCAACGTACGTAGACTGCATCTTACGACTCTAATACTATCGAGCAAAGCTAACACCGCGCACAGATCGTCTGGCTCGGCGTCTACCAATACTGCTTCGTCCGCGTCTTCTTCACCTGCGTCGCGGGCATCACCCAAGCCACCGGCCGTTACTGCGAAAGCTCCCTCAACCCCGCCTTCTCCCACATCTGGGTCATGGGCTTCGAAGCCGTCTCCGTCACAATAGCAATGTACTGCCTGATTCAGTTTTACATCCAGATGAAGAACGAGCTTGCGTCGCACGGGCCCGGGCTTAAAATCGCCTGCATCAAGCTCGTCATCTTTTTCTCCTTCTGGCAATCCCTTCTCATCTCCTTCCTCGTGTCGTCTGGAACGATCACTCCGAGCAAGAAGATTGGGTACCAGGATATCAAGGTCGGAATACCCAATATGTTATTATGTGTGGAGATGGCCATCTTTGCGGTCTTGCATATTTTCGCGTTCAAATGGGAACCGTACGATCTGAACAAGCAGCTTACGTCTGACTTGACTACGCCGACGAAGTATGCGCATCGTGGGCCGCGCGCTCTGCTAAACACTTTCAATCCGTGGGATATCGTCAAGTCAGTCGGATGGGGCTTCAAGTGGCTGTTTGTCGGTGTACGGAAGCGGAAGCAGGACGTCAGCTACGAGGTTTTGGATTGAGCGAGTGATGGATACTGGATGCTGGTTCTTCTTCGAAGGCGTCTGGAGCATCAGGCGGGCACTAGGAATCTGCGATTCTCTCTGGATTTGGGCGTTTTGGCGTGCGTGGGTGGTTTATTGCATGAGTGTTTTGGGAATGAGTTGTCTCGCGAAGAGACGACGAGTCGTAGGATAAGTTTGCACGGGTTTGGATGGCATTCATGAAGTGTGTGTTGAGCTTGTTTCGATGATTGAATCAATACCCCTTTCTAAGTCTCTCTGCAATTCTTCTCACTTACGTGTTTGGTCACATGTTCACTTTCAATTTCTCCTCGGGCTGGGTATAAAAGCCTAACTTCCAACGTCTACTCTTCTCCATTCACGCGAGATTCTCTTTGAGCATCAACTCCAAATCATTATGGTTTAACGGATTCGGGCCTTGACATGAATATCAACAACCCGCCTACCAAGAGCAATGTGGTGGAGAGGAGAGAGCCGGCCGCCTCTCCACTAACAATGATAATCCTCCCCGGCAAGTAAGTCCACTAATTGTCCCCAGAAACCCTACGCATTGAAGAACCTCGTTTCAAGAAGAAGAGGCTCTTCAGCACCGTCAGATCGATTCGAACACTACCAGTGAGGATCGACAGGCACTTCACCGCATACTCGAATCCGCCACCACCCAACCGATCGATCCCACGTTGCATCATTCCTCTGGGAAAGTTCGAACCACACCGCATCAATGTTATCCGGGTTTGATTTTGCTTTTTCTCTCCACATTCCATAATTTCGATCCTGACAGCAGTTTGCAACACCTTCACCAGTCCGATCATGCAGGCTGAGCTCGGCACGTTATTGCAGACACCTTCCACCAATGCCTTGAGTATATGCGCTGGTGGGTTTTTGCTCCCTATCCTCCGCACTTCATCAATCTGCTTTCTTCTCCTTTTTGCACCACACTCCCCAACTGCACCATATCGTGAGTGTTATGAAGGTTTTCGCAACCGTCTTCCGCCCACACCATAGTGAGCTGTCTGATCTGGTTTTCGATACCTCTCCTTCCACTCCATCACACTTCCTTCCGCTCGCCGCTTGCACTACACCTCCCGACCCCATCAACTGCTAGCATCTTGAGGTTTGTTGCAAAACCCCTCCTCCCACGCCATGAGTACGATTGTTTGCAGGTTTTCGACCCCTCCCCTCCTCTCACACCATCGCCTGTCTCTATTGATGAAGTTGCGATCCTTCCCCTCCGCCCACACCATCGATCCAATCGTTGCGCAGTTTTCGATCCCTCCCCTCCTCTCCTCCCATCGGATATCGCGGGGGTTCATTTTTGCGGCGCAACTCGCCAGTCCACCATCGCCGGAAACGTTGCATATTTTCCAAACACCCTCCACCGAACACCATGGCTCCAACGCTTCAAACGGGTTTTGCAAAAACCCCAAAGCTCCTTCCCTTCCCCGACAAACTCGAGTCAAAGGTCGGGGCGGCGAGGCTATATACTCGCTGGAGGTGGGTGGATTAGTCACCGCGTCACGGGATTTGGGGAGCGAGGAGGCGTGATACGTCTTCTGCTTGCACATGACTAGATTGAAGCAGTGCCTGGAGGGATAAGGAACTCCAACCATGTACTCGTTGTATTTGGCGTGCACGGTTGCAAAACAATCACCTCCTCCCACACACCATTGGAAAGAATCGTTTTTTGCATTTTTCCGATCCCTCCGCTCCTCCTCCCACACCATGGAACCACAGCCGGTACAACTTTTGATCCCCTCCCCTCCTCCATCCACCATGAATTCGTCCATGTCCGCTTTTGCAAGCACAACTCCCAGTCCACCATATTCCGGATACGTTGTACATTTTTCAAACACCCTCCACCGCCGCCATGCCAGTTGCAGCCGTAAATTTTACAACCCCCCCAAAAAACCCCATTTTTTCCCTGAAGAAGTCGAGTCAAAGGTCGGGGCGGCGAGGTTATATACTCGCTGGAGGTGGCTGGATTAGTCACCGCGTCACGGGAACCTGACGTGATCTTTTGGTTGCACATGACTAGAGCTCAGCTGTGCGTAGAGGAAAGGGGGGAGAGGGGGGTTGACGGACGTCACGTGGAAATTTGTCAGCAAGAGTCTGGGTGGGTTATATAAACGTCTCTCGTCGCGGATGCTGAGGAGCAGAGGGGTGGAGGCCGTAGGGGAGGTTCGAACCGAACGAGCTCATAATGAAATGAGCGGTCGTTCAAACAGAAGTTCCTAGAGTGACCCATGGAGTCGGAGGTTCGAAAACCGAACGTCTAGCCTAAGTTACCTATGAGTTGTCGTTCAAACAGACCTTCAAAGACCAGCACATGGGGTGGGAGTGGGAGTGGTGGAGCATCAAATCGTTATGGTAGTGCTAAAACGGGGTGCCGTCTCTGGGGCTTCTCTTAACACCCTGCGGATAGCGAGTATCAGTCGTGAGTAGAGATGCCTACCGTCAGTACCATCGCTCGCTATAGAGGTTCTTCATCTCAATAATCACACTAACAACCGTACGATCGCGTAGATGCACCATATCACCACCACGACTAGTTCCCTCCCCCTCACACCCACCATAGGTGCTTTGGCAAGGCAGTTTTTCACCCCCAGCCCACCCCATCAAAGTTTCGCGTATCCCTTTTGATCCCCCTCTTTCCCACCCCATGGCGTTCCGGATAGCTTGATTTTGCACCACAGCCTCCAAGTCCACCACACCATCAAAACTGATATGGTGCTGGGTTTGCAGCATCACATTCCGCAGCTCCCTGTCCTGAAAACCAAGAAACCGGCAGGGCGGCGAGCTTTTATACCCCTTCGAAGCGCAGAAATGGTGAAGTCACGAGTCTGGAACGTGACATACGCTAATTCCGGCTGACATGCGCATGTGAAGGTACTCTGCTAGCCCTTCAGAGGCCCCATGACCGTCAAGGTTGTTAGTAAGCACCTCGTTTAGTTTGGTATATAAACTCCCGCTCTCCTGCGGGAGTCGAGGAGTAAGGGGGTTGGAGTTTTCTCCAGTTTGCAAAAGACACGACAAGAAGAGGCAATGGAGTGGAGTCAAAAGGTACCTACAGAATGGCAAATGGAGCTGGTCGGAGAAAGCCGGTGTTCAAAAGCCCGAATCGAACTTTTTGATGGGCAGTCGTCTCCTCGGTGCACCACAGGACCAGAAAGACCAGCATTAGGTGGGATCCATCATCTATTTGATGCTGCTCACTATCTCCCTCTCTTCTCGAGACTCGCTTTCGTGAAGTCGTAGTCTTACTTGTGATCATGAAAGCAGGGAGACGACGAGCATCATCAAGTCTTTTTGAGCCGCCACCCATAGACGGTGAGAGCTCGTGGTTTATAGAGCTTCTTCTCCATGCTGGCCAGCATCTCTGGTTTTGAACCCGCCGAGCGACCCACAAGCTGCACAACCGGACATCAGGGTTGGAGTTTGGGGATTGATACTCCTTTCCACATGAATGGTCGTCCTCGTGGGAATTTGCAATCCCACAGGAGCCGCGGACCATTTCCGACGTATATGACCATTTTTCAATCCTCCTCAAGGCCTTCCAAGGCCTCTCCCATGCAAGACTCGAACTTAAACGTTGGAGCGAAGGAGTTATATGTCCTGAGAAAATAGATCAGTCATGGTGAATCACGAGACTACAAAGAAAATAGATAAAGTCCGCTGATGAGATTCAGATGCCACAAAATTTGTCTATCCATTCCAATGTCCCTGCTATCTTTTATCTATATGCCACACAACATTGCGATTCGACTTTAGAAGACAGAGAATAGACGGTAGCAAGGGAAATGTGGAACTGCGGCTTTGAATGAAGATCTCCGTGAACCGAGTAGAACGAATCGAATGTTCGAATAAACAACATACGGAAGAAAGGAATCAAGAGAAGTGCGAAACGGAGATAAGTAGAAATAGGAGATGTAGTTAGGAAAAGCGCTCAAAGAGCGCATCAGTGGTATCTTTTATATGTTGGTCCCCAATTCCCACCTTAGTCCATCCAATCCAATCCAATCCCAATACCCATCCCTGTGCTCGCGAAACGAAGGTAAAAACAGCCCAGCGAGTGGCGTAGTAAGAATGAAACGAAGAAAGGGATATGGTGATACAAAACGCCAAACACACTCGCCAAAACGCGTATCAAACCCCCATCAGCATCTAAGAGTTTCCGTAGGTGGCTCCTCCACATATCGCCCAACCCCTCTCCTCTGAGCTTTTAGGTCTGGCCTAAAGCATCGTCTAAGCATGCCGAAGGCTCCTTACTAGCGACTACCTTTCCACCTCCATCTCGTCCTCCAAGTCATGCTCCCTCCTCTTTAATCCCCCTTCGACGGAGATGCCGTGCCGCACCCACTCCATCTCCGCAACTTGGTCAAGGCTCTTTCGACCTCGACTAACTTTCTTGAGTAGGCCTTCCACAACCTCACGCCCGCCTTCCCACTCCGCACCGGCTTTCGGATCCCACTCGCCATCCGCATCGCCAAAACGATGCCACATCCAGTCGCACCGCGCAATGCGATGTGCGGCCCGACTCCTTGCACCCGCTTTCCCAGGCGGCGGATCGAAAGGCAATCGGCCTTCCATGAGAGCGTAGAGGAGTACTCCGAGCGCCCAGGCGTCAGTGGCACGACCGTCGTAGGGCTGGCCGAGGAGGATCTCAGGCGCAGCGTAGTCTTCGCTGCCGCAGCGGGTAGTGAGGAGTTCTTGCGGGTTGGAGACTTTGCGGGAGAGACCGAGGTCGGTGAGGGTGATCAGGGGGTATCGGTAAGACTGCGGTGATTGAATTGATGGGAGAGTGGCGGCGGGGATGTTGAGGAGGACGTCTGATAGATATTAGTGCTGTGAAATAGGGAACTGAAGGGAACTGCAGACTTTCTAGCTTGATATCTCGATGCACGATCAATTCAGAATGGAGATATCGCACCGCGCCCACCATCTCTGCGTTTACCCTCTGCAAAAGGGCAGGTGTAAGGAGATCCCGATGCTCGCTGGCGAGATCAAAAAGGTCGCCTCCAGGACAATACGTCAGGACAAGGTGAGCCTCCTGGTCATCGTAGTCGAATGTCCGGAGATGGACTAGGGAGGGATGCGAGACGGATTTCAGCATCTCCACCTCTCGCTTTAAGCTCAACTCCACGCGTTGCTCATCGGCACCTCCAGCGGGGCCGTGCTCGACAACCTTGATAGCTACAAGCTTTCTAGGATTCAACGTCGATTCGTCCAATGGGTCTTTCGCGGTGATCTTCTCGCTGGTCGCGAGGTAGACCTTGCTGAATGTTCCCTGGCCCAGCAGACGCACACATCGCCATAGCTTCTTGCGCGTATTGGGCTTATGGCGGACAGTAAGGTACTTGACGCCTTCGGTGTCTTCGGGGATCTCCTCCTCTTCGCTCTCGGTCACGCTTCGATTGCTAGCAGGAGGCGTTGGCAAAGTTGCTTGGGGTCCAGTTTGGGAGGCTGGCACTGCAAGACACGGTCCACGTTGCGCTGCAAGATATTGCTCGCGATGGAGAGCGGCTTCCGCTTCTATATGCCCATATCCAGCTGACACTGTAACCTGACGCGGCCGTGTATTGTGAAGAGGCTCTGGTACAAACTCGCTGAGACTCCTGTCCCTCCCATGCCCGTGTCCCGATTCACTCTTCTGATACGACTGCAAGCTCGCACCCTCGACCGCTGTGGGCATGAGACCCGAGTAAGTCTTCTTTTTCTTCGACGGAGATGTCACGCTGGTTGAGAGCAAGAACGAGTCGTCGCGGGTGACACCAGACGAACCCCGAGAGCCTGGACGTGCGTGTGTCGCCCGCATCCACGGGCCTGGAGAGTCGCCCATTGCCAGCGGCGATGGCAGGGGCGTGATGTCCGTCAACGCATTTAACATTGGCGAAGAGACAGCAGACCCGGGAGAGAGAGAACTAGTCATGCTCGCCGCCGACAGCGTGCTTCTCAGCGAAGCCCCCGGTATTGCAATCGGCGCAGTCGCCGAGGCCCGGATCTGTACTCCTCCTCTGCTCCCCACTCTAGTTGGTGTGTTTGGCGATTGACTCGGCAGCGTCGTCGCAAGCTCGGAGGGGAGATCGGTCTGGAGGGACAGGCCAGCAGCGGAGGGCGTGCGGATGTGGTACTTCGGGATGACGGGGAGGGAGGCCGGGGACTGGAACGACTCTATATTCGGAGCCAATTCAGCGTTACGAGAGACGGCGGCTCTGTTCGCAGCCGCCAGGGCGGCAGGAGAGGTGTCGTCTTCCGTGTCCAACGCTGCTGTGTCGTCGTCGGCCGCCGTCTGACTGTCCAGCGGATGGGGAGACGTTGCGGCGGGTTGAGGGGAGCCCTCGAGGAGAGGCTTGGGACGGTCTTGGGCAGCCATGATGGATGAATGCAGGGTTGAGAACGTGACGGGTTCGGTTGGCCAACGTCTCTGAGCTGCGCCCGGCAAGGGCTTGCGCCAGCGACGTGGGTCCGACCGACGGGCGCGTCGTTAGTGTGGCGCTGGATGTCTCGGGCCAGTGCCAGGTGCGTCCATTGAGGGCGCGGATTCGATGCGCGGCGTGGGATGTCTGGGGAAGTGGGATGCTGGCCGTGGTGTTGAAGTCGCCACACAGATGCTTGCAACCACGACTCATGAGTGCAAGAGACGTGAAAGAACTACTTGCAATCTCAAGGCTCCCTCAATTGATGCTATGACACCGTCGGGACATTCTATCAGCAGCGCAACTCGCCCGCTACGTTCATGCTGCAATGTCCACGCTGATCAGATGGTCGCGTTTGGGTAGACGATCTCAGCATCACTTCACAAAGGCACTGTGGACTGTAGGTCGAATGTACATGCATTCCATTTTCAAGTTATAAAGTGACACCAAAACACTGTGGTCAAGTCGCCAGAAATCCCAACCAACTGTAAGGCTCCGAAGAACCTACTCCAAGTCGAGAAATCCAAACGGCAGCAAGACCGTGTTAGGTTAGTCGAATCCGTCCCAAATTCCAGTCACAAAAGCTATCCAGGACTAGACAATCCAAGCTTGGAAAGTGCCAAAGTCAAGGAAAAGCAAAAGAAAACAAAGCAAACTGTGATCTCCAGAGTAAGGACGCTCAGACATCGCACAGTCCCAACCATCCACATTGTACCAACCGCAGGTGGAAGTCAGTTGTCTTGGGCGTTAGTTTTCGTGGGGTTGGTTAGTCGTGAGCATTAGTCGTTGTGAATCGTCGCACGTCTGGAGAAAAGTTGAAGCAAGGCCGAGAGAGAGAATCAGACCAGAAGGAAAATAAGGCTTTCCGAAAGAGGGAAAGCCCAGAGGTATAGTAAAGCACAACTCCTACCAGCATCCTTGAAACTCGGGTTGTGCAAAGTTGTCGCTCGTGCTTTTCAAGGTACGTCGTCGAAGGTCAGCGAGCAGCGATCAGCGACGCGAATCGTAGCCATAAGCAAAGTTCGCAGGACCGTTGTTTTCGTAGTTTGCAGGACCATTGTGCGGAAGAGGATTGCCCTGAACGTAGGTAATGCCACCAAATGTACCAATGACTTGGCCCGGATTTGGGAATTGGTTGTAGTAAGTCCCATCGACGGTGTCGGGATGCTGGCGAACAAGGTTGATGTTAGAATCAGATCTCGCTGTTCCGACCTCGCTGGCGAACTGGCGACCCGGGCGACCACTTACGATGCCACCTTCCTGACCGAAGTGATTGACACGGAGAGCATGAGGATCGGGTGTTCCGCGCTGGATGTCGTGGGAGCGACGAGGGTGATGGCCAGACTGGGTGCTGTTGTTTGATCGCATCGCAGTGATCTGCTTCAGCTGATCAAGAATGGCTTCAAGCGTCTTCTGCTGCTTGTCCAACTTCTGCTGAATGGACTGCGTCTTGTCTTTCGAGCCCGTCGTCTCATCGGTGATCTTGCCTAGAGAGACGACGACGTTGTCCTTCAACAGAGTCATGACCTCGTCCAACTTGGGTTCGTTTGCCTCACGAAGTCCAGCCAGGACGACGCCTGGAGGAAGTCGAGCGTCCAACTCCTTGAGGAGCTCCTTCTGCCTGTCATCTCCGCTCTTATCAAGGTTGACGTGAAGATTGTCGAAGGAGCCAATGACCTCATGGTGCAACATGTCCATGTGGTGGTTGACCACGCCGAAGTGAGTCAGAACATCGCTGCCGTCATGAAGCACGGCTGGCATCGGTAGGGCCGTAGCAGTAGGGGAGAATGTGTCGCTGATCGGGGAGGCAAAGTATGCGTGCTCCGGAGGAGGGGCCAGGTAAGGTTGAATCAATGCGACGTTGTGGCCAGGTGCCGGGATTCCATGGCGGCCGAGGGTGGAGGATTCGTTATCATGCTGAGCAGCGGCGCCGCTCTCGGCATGAGTAGGAGGGCGGCCGTCACCGTGGGTGGGAGACGCCGATGAGATGATGCCGTACATGGCGCTACGGCCGTTGGCGTACAGAGGCATCGGCAGAGCGCTGGGGTGCTGCGGGTGAAACGAGCTGGCATGCGCGTGCTTCGAGGAGGGGCGGTTAGCTTGATTTTTCATGTCAGCTGAACCAGGTCTACGACGAAGTACCTGGCGTTCCTGTTGATCGTCTTGCAGGTTGGCAATCATCTTGTGCTTAGGCGCAAGTGGTCGCTGGGGAACCAACTGGGTGCGTGCTGGGCCCTCAAGCTGCCGAAGAGTAGGAGTGTGGTGTTGCGGGCTGGACCGCTTCGCTGCGGCTTTGTTGCGGGGTGTGACGGTGTTCGGATTGGTGTTGTCGACGGTCGCGCCTGGGGTGATGTCTTTGGCGTCGCCCTGGAAGATCATGCGGATCGTTCCCTGGCTGGCCAAGCGGGAGTGCGTTGACACGGGCTGAGGCTGCGCGATCTGCTGTCGTGGTGGCCGGGCTGGAGATGCAACGATGTAGCGGGCAGGGTCGACCTGGAGCGATAGATGTTAGCGGAGGAACTTCGGCGAAGCGACAACTCGAGGTGAATGGCCTCAGGGCAATGGCGTCGCCGTGCTTGGCGCTGCTCGAAGGGAAGGGAAACTCACGTTGCGAGACGGCCTGAATCCGGAGGCCCGATCAATCGTATCGACGGTGTAGTGTGAAGGCGAGTAGAATGTTGCCGGCAGGCCGTTGTCGCCATGGTTGTCGTCCTGAACGGCTCCCGGAGTCGCGTCGGCGCTGCCCTCTTCAATCTTCGCATGCTGCGAGAAAACCCGCATGCCAACATTCATTACACCGTGGTATTCAGCAGCCTTTGGGGGGCAATACTTCGCCGCGACTGTCGCGTCAGATCCTCCAGATCTACCCTGGGTGGCGGGTCGCGGAAGATTCGGAATGGGATCAAGCGCCCCATAGCTGCCAATGACACCCGAGTAATCCGTGCTACTGTCATCTGAGTCTGGTTGCGGTGGGAGTGGCTTGCTCGCCAATTCGGCCTCTACAGCCTGTCGAAGAGCCTTTCCCGCAGGTTGCTTCTGAGACGACGGGCGGATTGAACTCTGGGAGACGCTATTACCCGACGAATGTGTCCGAGCAACATGGCTGGTGTGAGGGCGGGGCCCATGTGCGGATCTACCTCTTGCGGTATGTGGTCGAGGCTGTTGTTTCGGATTCCGCGTGTGAAACCGAGAGGCAAGGCTGGCGAATCCAGAAGCCTTCGTCATGTCTTTTTCGGACTGGGACTTGATTGAGGGCTTAGGGAGCGAGTTCGATGTTGCTGATCGCTCTACCTTCTTCGATCGGAATCGGTGTTTCTTAGGAGGGGACACAAGCAGCCGCGATGCTTTTGGAGGAACATTCGCAGGCAATTGAGGTACTGGGTCAGGTCTGAAGCCACTTGTCAGGAAGCCAATGAGCTTTCTCGGGCTCTTCAACGACAACTTCTTCGCCGTCGTCTCGTCCACGGACGCCGCAATCCGGTGAGGCTCAACATTTCGAAGATCCTGTCGAACGATTGTGACCGCGTATGGGTTGTTCTCTTCTGGGTCCGGCTGTCGATTTATTAGAGCATTGAGACGCGGCTCGTGCTTCGCCTCGATGGCGGCACGAGCGGTTGGCTCGAAGACAGGTTCCTTCAGCACTACACGGGCTGCTGACTGGGTTCTCTTTGGCATCGTCGACGTAGGCTCAGACGTCCTCGAGTTGGGCATAGGCGCCGCTGTCCTAGGGAAAGGGTTCTTCGCTCTAGGAGTCTTCGACCTAGACTGCTTTCTGCCTGAAGTCTTCCCACCGGAGACCCGCTTTGCTCTTGATATTGGGCTTCCACGTGAGAGTTGCTCGCCTTCCGACTCTGTAGACTCGCCGGGCTCCGAAGGCTTGGCACCATGCTTGTGTGAGACCTCTTTTCCGCCCGAGATCTTCCCGTCGAAGACTTGTTCATCGAAGACTTGTTCGTCGACTGATATCTGTCTGTCACCTGAGACTTCTTCGCCCTCAGACTCGGTAGAGTAGGAGGTGAATTGCTGGCTGGGGAATTCAAGCTCCCGACGCAGAGCTTGTATCTGAGCCTCTGACAGGATTACCAGCTCGTCGGGTGCGGTCAACAATGGCTTAGACGGGTCGGGAGGCTGCGGGTTCAGCCCTGCTTCTACTTTCGCCCGCCATTCGTCCCGGTAGAAGGCGTTTGTTCGCAGCTGGCGCTCGTGCCATGTTTCTTGACGTTCCGGACCTGAGATCTCGAGCGGTCGAACGGTGTGGGGATTCGACGCGTTCGGAGGAATGGAAATTGAAGGGGGTCGGTGGCCCGCCTTCCGCAACGCCATGCGTTGCTCCATCCTGTAGGCTTGTGATGAGGTTAGCGCGGTGCTCTGGTTAGTCCAAGATTTGGCCAGCACGGCCCGGCGACGGTGACGCTGGCGAGACGTCGTTGTTGTTGTTGTGGTTGCGAGGTTTTGCGGGCTGGAAGGAAAACTTATATTGTCGGCACTGAACAACAATTGGCCGCAGGCAGCAGCACAATAAACACAATAGGAACGCGAGAAATCAGCTCACCACACAATAGTAGCTTAGCGAGGACAATGCATTATGGAAAGTGCACGCTCTGCAGGCAGCCCGCAGCTGGTGAAGGACTTCACCGCTCATATGCCTCGTCAAACGCGTGAATGTGTCAATCTACTCCGACGCGTCCGGACACCACTGAGCTTCGCGCGCCATGAGGCACACGGACTCGATCTGTCGACTCTTGATGTTCAAGAAATGGGATAAGTATCTTTCAGAGCGTCTTGACTCGAAGATATTGCTACAATCGCAAGGGAGACTAAGATTGTCACTCCTGGAAGGAGAGGACGCGGCGAGACATCAACATTAGAAGAGATCACCTTTGGATTACCATGATTTAATCAAGAAACATCAATTCTCATCTGAATCTCTTGCCTACCTACGGCCTTTTACCACACGTGCCCCGCCATTATGTTTCAGCCACTCGGGCGAGGATATCATACTCGATGTGTCCTGAGAATATGTCATTCGCTCATTGAGATCGAAGACACTGTGAAGATAGTCAGCTGCTTCCATGCAAAAATTCACAGCCCCATGGTTGAAGGCGGGTATCAGCACTTCTTTCTTTACACCTGATTTGGAAAAGCCCTGAATTGAAAAAAGCTCAGAGGCAAAATGACCACGACTCGGAAAAAAAACACCGCTACCCACAAAGCGCCAGGTGTTCACGATAAGGTATCCCCCAAGAAACCACGCCGTGCCAGATGAAATGCTTGGCAAGAAAAACAAGGATGATGGCTTGCCATGGAGAGGTATTGCTCCTGTGTTACCTCACGTCTAGCCCACGACTACAACACCACACATTTCTTCTTTTCCTTCGTTTTTGGTGGGGGTTCGAGGGCCGCCACGATGGCCTGCAAGAGTGTTAGCAGATGCAGATCACGGTCATCTCTTACAGACATACCTCGTCGAACACATCCTTCAATTTGTATTGGGTCAAAGCTGAGCACTCGACGTATTTGACAGCACCGAGCTCCTTCGCCATGCGCTCGCCGTCCTCGCGTCTGACTGGCTGCATCCGCTGCTTGGCCAGCTTGCTGCACACCGCGGCATCGTCGCGAAGATCTACTTGCGTGCCAACGATGAGGCAGGGAACGCCGGGGCAATGATGGTGGACTTCCGGGAACCATTTCTCACGCACGTTCTCGAATGAGGCAGGCGAAGTTACCGAGAAGCAGACGAGGAATACATCCGTCTGGGGATAGGAAAGAGGGCGGAGACGATCATAATCCTCCTGACCGGCAGTATCAAAGAGGCCGAGGGTGTACGGCTCGTCGCCGATCCTGTATCAAGTTAGATCGGGCGTTCTCCTTTCCAATGCGGCATATCGCCATTCGGCAGTTCAAGTGGAGGCCACGAAAGCAGGAACTCGAGTTGCGAGGATGGTCTTACATCACAGTAACCGCGTAGTTGTCGAACACGGTCGGCACGTATTCTGAAGGGAATTTGTTTGTGGTATAGCTGATCAGGAGGCATGTCTTGCCTACAGCACCGTCTCCGACGACGACGCATCTATGCAGCCGAAGAAGTTAGCCCAGTGTCATCAAGCATCAACAATTGTGCCAAAGGAAGTGAGGTCCGCGTTTTTTCCAAGTACGAACCGTACTTGATTTCAGGTAACCGTTTATGAGACTTGCGGCCATACTTGATAGTAGCCACGACCATGGTGACTGGTGAGGCGGGGGTCTGTTATCCGATGCTGCAGTAAACGTGAACGGCAACTACCAAAGCCGATGCGCGAAGGATGTGAGTGCCGATAAGAATGCTGTCGTCGGTCGCAGGATCGAGGCCACAATAGCAAACTCCGGTGGGAGTTGGGTGAGGACGAGTGGGGGAGGGTCGGCCAGCTGGAGGTGGTCTCGAAACGGGAGTGCGGGAGTGCAGGAGAGCGAAGCCTGGCAAAGAAACATGTCAGTATTCACCACAGTAGCTCCATGGGCCGTGCCATATGTTCAGCGTACCGCGATAGCTCGTGGGGACCAGTGGAGGCGCGTGCAACGCGGACCGGCCTGTTCTTGAAACTCGAAACGTCGGGGAGTGCTGGGGCTTTCAAAGCGGGAGGCAAGAGGCAAAAGAGAGAACAATGGAGCAAAGACGGCGGGGCGCCGGAGCTGAAGAACACTGAAGAGTCTGGCTGGCAGCGTGGAATGGAAGCACTATCAAAGGGAGGCAGTTGGACGGGGCGCAGATGAGTGAGGTCGGCAATGGCGCGGAGGGTGTCGCCTACCAGTAGCGCTTTTAATCTGGGGCCTGGCCGAAAGAGAGCTGATGCTGTGCTGTGGGGGTCGATTTCGCGATCGCGCGGCACTGAATGAATATGAGCTGTGTTTTAGTCCAGGCTGTATCTGTGGAAAGGCCCTGGCCTGGCTCCTACAACAATACGAAGCAAGTCACAACATGGACGTCAACGGTTGGAAGTGACGAAGGGGTGCCGTTATACTGCAGTCCGCCCATTTGGGACAGAGCAGTTATAAACTCTTCCAGAAGCAGGCTCCTCCGATATACTTTCTCGAAGTCTGCTTCATGTGAGGCCTCGAAATCGTCCGCTGCCCCTGGGGATGCCACAGCCTTCATCGGCAATCCGCGGTGCCAGAGCGTGTGCTCACAGCCCCCATTTAGCATGTTCACGGTTCAAAACGAGGGCCGCGCAAGACTCCTCTGCTCTGCCGCGGGCAGGAGCGCGCCCCCTGCGTTGGCTAACTACTCCCAGCTTGAAGCACTATGCTGCATATATTGGACGCTGCGGAACGCGAGAGCACTGCGGGTTGTCCATCAGACAGCCGGTCCGGCCTGCGGAGAAAAGAGTTGAGCATCTGCACCTGTTCTTCAGCCCAAGATGCACACAAGTGGCATTTATTGAAGGACAAACAGCCTGGAGTTTGCTCGGAATAAAGGACGTGTTACTCAAATACACGCACTAACACCGCCGCTAGGTCCCTTGCATCGGGGCGCTGGAACAACGTTTTCCCTCCCAAACCTTGGTCCAGATCCCGCACGTTTGAGCCTCACATCATCAGAGCATGAAAAGGAGGGCGGACTGGACCAGTGAGCACCAGAACGCCTTGGACGGGCCCCAATATGGACACCGTCAAAGCCAGACGGCCGAGAGGGCCCAAGCCCAAGACGACATATCGCGTCCAGAATCTAGAGAATCTAGCATACCACTTCCAGAACGAACTTCAGAGCACTTCTCAAAGCATCATACCAGAAACAGACAGTGCCCAGTTTGTGTTCTACAACGACTCCACGATCCAGCTATCTGCTACTGCGGTTCATAGCGGAAAGGCCGGAAATAAGTATCCTACACTACCCCCAAATGGACATGTCGATACCGTCATCAGCCTGGAAGAAGCATTGTATCGCACAACAGAGCCTAAACCCAAAGTCAAACCCCAGAGAGTCGTGGCTAGATCTATTATCGAGGTCTTCCAGAAGGTAGACGGCTTCAAATACACAGAGCGCCAAGCTAGCAGCACCATCGATGATGGCACTCGCTTTAAATACGTCTGCGCAGACTCGCTTCAAAATCCCGATCGTGTTGCAAATGCCGCGTCTCGATCCCACGGTACATAAGAAAATCTTGCTGAAGCTGCAGATTTGACTGACTTGATCTATAGGGTCATCCGCGCTTCCTGTGGAGAAAAAGCCTAACAAGCACAAGCCTACATTTGATTGTGGCGGGTCCATCTTTATCACATTTTCTCTAAAGAAAGAATGCATCAACGTTGTCTATCGGCACAATCCTATTCACGGAGCTTACGTCTCACAAGAGCAAGGCATTCAACGTACCACTAGCGTAATTTCATCTGAGTATGTGCAGATTCTACTTTCGACATCAAACCTGATACTGTTCTAAATTGCCTCAATGGCTGACGTTGTCGACTTCTAGCACCCTGTGCTCGGATTCAGCATTGCCTGCTCTGGAAAATTTGCCTCTGGCGCCAGTTTCACAGTCTGCACCTACCCCAAAACGAAAAGCCAACCCCACGACAACAGCAGAGGCAGGGCTGGGAGAGACCGTCACTCCTAAGAAGCGTCAACGGAAGAATTCTTCTGCCGTAACGCAAGACGAACCCATGGAAAGCGAGCCCGTGGATAACGAGCCAGAATTCCCTGTTCCGGTCACGCCTCGCCAGGACAGTTCGCCGTGGCTTCTCCAGAACACATCCAGCGGATTCGAGGAAACCCAGAATGGCTTCCCATCGGCGTCATCGTCTTACCCCCAACAGCTACCGACGCTGAGGTTTATTGGCCAAACGCAAGATAAGCGTAGATGCTTAAGAACTAGATGCGACAGTTGTCATGTGAAGAAGATCAAATGTGATGGAGCTAAACCGTCTTGCAGTACCTGCATCAAGAGATCCCGAATATGCAGCTATTCGGAGACTTGAGAGCCACGCTCCCTACTTGGTACATGAAAGCCAAAATCTCCGACCTTGCTAGAAGTAGCTACGGAATTTTGCAGGCTTACACCAACCTGTGCACCACCACGAAGCATGTAAAGCCAATTAGAGTTTCTAAAAGTAACACACCTGTTCAGTCGCCAGATGAATCCGCAACTTCGGTTCTAGGAGCCGATTTACCATCGGAGGTTTCAACAACATTGGAACATGGGACACCGCTCGGCAGCATGTGACTATGGTCTAGCCCTACGTCTCCTCAAGAACGTCCGGCTCGATTCCTGAGGAAACCTTACAGAATTGCACAAACAGTTGCCAAGCTGATTTATGTCTATAAAATACCATTCTTCTTAAAAGGTATGTGCCCCATAGGTAAAGTCCCACAACCTACTCAACAATTCAATTGCTAAGTGCACCAGTATTTAGCATGTCGTCTTCCTCCACTGTGTTTCGATTGTATCACTAGTCGCAAAGCTTTCAGTGAGTGTGTATCTGATATACTTAAGAAGTTTCTTTCTGGTGCATGGGCTTCTACGAATATTGAATCAACGTATCGTCGTTGCTACTTCAACGCATCCTTTGACTTGGAAGAGCGGACGGAGATCACCTCTAAAGTAATCATAGAGAAACTTCATTTCACCGTCTCTAGTGCAAGAGTGCTGGACAAATCTAATCATCATTCCAAAAATTTGCTCTCTGTCATTGTTTCCATCAAACTTCATCATTCGCCAGGTGCTAACAATTTGGAAACTCCTCTTTTACTGACCCCAGTCAAACCAAGCTTCGAGAAGAGATTAGATTATTTTACACTATCTGAGAAAGGAGTGTCTGTGATGAAGCGGAAGCTCGTGCCTTTGTCTCTGCTGCGTTCTATTGGCGACAAGCGGGACACGCCCTTATCGAGGAATCCGTAGCGCATCGAGTCCCGGGCCGTACACTTAACAGAGTACCTCTCGATGCACTGCCGAGATCAGCCCGGCAATATATGCAAAGCAGCCTGTCGCGAACAAATGCAATCATTTGCTGGGATGAATCTACCGCCGAAGCTTGCTTCGCCTTGGGAGTCTTCCCCAGGAATATAAATCTCATCCACTTGTTCTGACGGTAATGAGCCCTCCGAGCCGACAGGTTAACGAACTGCTTTAAAGAATGACCGCCCTTTCGAACTACGAGGATGAAATTTCCTCAACTCTTTCGTGTTGCTCCATTTCAAAGGTGGCTTCACGATGCGGGATCACCTTCTTCAAATATTCGCAATTGCTACCTTAGCAATTTGCTCGCGTGGTAGGTAACTCAGCCTTAGACTTTGGCAATCTTCTTAGGGCATGATGAACTTGCCAGCTGTTTACAATACGAGTCTGCGAAAAATGAACAGTACTGACGCTCGCTTTGGCAGTCCCCGAAACGAAGCGTGCTGTTGGCGACGGGCTTCAGCGTACAGGAAGACCGCCACCGCCCTTGCTAAACTCTCCTCTTCCGACAAAACCAACATAGTCACTGACGTCGGATGGCAAGGCGGCTAACGTGTGGGGGATACGGCCATTGAAGAAACCGGCCAGCTTGGCCATCACTGGCTCTAACGTAATTCAGAATCTGAAGGGCATCAATTCTTGTGCTGATTGTCAGTGCAACACCGGAACTCTTGCGGTGGGCTGGGGCTCAGGGACTGCAGAGCTGCCCTACCTTGCGGCACCTCTCGACGCTATTCAACCGCAAGCTTTGGTAGATAGCACCGCTCCCATGACATCCACCACTGACTCCTCCTCCGCAGGCGCCTCTGCAGTCTCTGCCGCGGCGATGGCCATTGTATTCATCACGGCTGATTCAGGCGAGGGCTGCGTCACCGTCGAGACTAACGCGGGTGACCGCAACAACCTCGATCTATGGCCTGGTGGGACGACCTCGTGAAAGCGGTGGCCGCTGTCAACGCAAATACGATCGTGCTGATTCACAGCGTTGGGTCGATAATTTTGGAATCCATCATCGCGCTAGAAAGTGTCAAAGCTGTTGTTTGAGCAGGATTGCCGGGGCAAGAAAGCGGAAATGGACTTGTGGACGTACTATACGGCTCTACAGGCCCCAGCGGAAAGCTACCCTTACGATTGCGAAGACAGTAGCGGATTATGGCACGGCAGTCGTCTTGGGCGACGATGGGTTCTCGGAAGGGTTGTATATCGACTATAGACATTTTGATAAGAACAACAGCACACCGCGATTTGAGTTTGGCTTTGATCTTTGTAAGTTCATTTTCTATCTCTGCTCCAGCCCCTGTCATGGATATGTGTACAACTTTCTGCCACAAGCAGTGGTATAGAAGTGTACACGGATCTGTGACGAGACAAAGTATCATCTTGACATGGTACTGATTCATACAATAGCATACACAAACTTCACCTACTCGGCTCTCAGCATCGCTTCCTCAGCAACATCCGGCCCCGTCCCGAACACCTCCGCTGGTAATCTCTACGATATCGTAGCGACTGTCACCGCAACTATCACGAATTCCGGGAGCGTTACTAGCGCCGAGGTCCCGCAGCTCTACGTTACACTCCCATCTTCTGCTCCTTCGCCACCGAAGCAATTTAGAGGATTTGTGAAGCTGAGTCTAGCGGCTGGTGTGAGTGGGACTGCGAGGTTCGAGCTTAGGAGGAAGGATTTGAGCTATTGGAATGGTGCCGGCTGGGTGGTGCCGAGCGGGGGGTTCGGCATCGCGGTGGGTGCGAATTCGAGGGACGGGAGGCTGACGGGGACGTTGACTGTGTGATGATGGGTGTGACAGACGGACGGAGAGGATAATGGAGCTCATTGATCACGCAAAAGCTTTCCTGGGGATTGACACGGCCTCTGGTATCAAGTTTGATATCTGGGGGCTCGTGAACTGACGACTCTTGGCATTCTTACATATATAGTTGAGAGTTCTGAGCTATTGGAGTTCCTCAATGGCAGTCTCCAAATATGTATTTCATCACTTTGAACAACTGGCAAGCTCGCTGGGCGACATCAGATGGCGACACCCACTCGAAGAATGATGAAAACATGATGGAAGATCACGCTTGTCTGTGCTCACGAGAAGTGCCATATATATATGAGCACTGTGATTGGTAGACAGCTGCAGCGACCTCAATTCTCCGCAAAGCCTGGAGATTATGAAAGTGTGGCACAAGGTTTTGGTGAGAATAGATACAAAGGTAACAGCACTACTTACACAAAGGACATAGTGGCGTCTTTGTGTGGAGGTTTTGTTCTGTCCCAAAAACTAGCACTGGCGCTGATTGCCGTGAAAAGTAGCACTCACTCAACGGGCATTTCAGCGGCCATTGAATTCGCCCAGCAACGGCACCACGGCCTGTGGCCATCGTTTACTGGAGCTGCTGTTCAGAATTTTCCCCTGGTGCATGTGTGCCGGCTGCGTGAGGTGTGAAAATTTCAGGCGGCTTCCGTCATCCCTCCACTCTTCTAGCCACTCTGGAACGCGCTTGGCGGCCCCCGCAGCGGCTTTCGTCGTTCTCGTGATAGTCACAGCAAGTCTCTTCCACAAAGCTTGCCCGACCCTCACAGCTACCAGCCCGCCTGCCAGAGCCCCAGCTCGCCCTCTTCAACTCCCACCAGGTCCTCCTATCGCGCTTATGCGTGCTGTTCAGACCCTCTTCACTTCCCAGGTATGTCCGCCAACAGCACAACTCATCCTCTTATCGCCCCGATCACACACCGAGTGCCCAACACGCCCTGCAGCAACGACTCCGCACTTCACATTTGCACATCCGCCCCCTGCCTCGCTCTCTGGTATAGACCATGGCTAATTGACATCTCTGTAGGACTACATCTCAGGTATGCCGTCCGGACGTGTGATGTCACCTCGACATTCCGGGCCCAGCTAACCACCCACCAGACCATCTGTGGAAGGCTTCCGCGAATTGAAACCCTTTACGCCAAACCCGGAATACCAATCTCTGTAACAATCTCCACTCAACATGTTCGCCCACGTCTTCAAGCCTTCTCCATTGCGGTCTGCCAGTGTCCTGGGACGAGCGATCCAAACCCGCACGCAATCCCGATTCCTAGCCACGGTCGAGAAGAACACTCCCCGTCAAGCACTAGAACCACTCAGGAGGGCGCGAGCGACGCCTGCTGCCCCTCTTGAGCGGGCTACATTCACAATCAAGGTATATAATTGCATCCCGCAGCCGCGTCCTATGTTTCCACGTCACTCACCGCCATTTTTCAGAATGGACCGATCTTTAGCGGCAAGTCCTTTGGCGCCAAATCGAACATCTCTGGCGAAGCCGTATTCACCACCTCGCTTGTTGGCTATCCCGAATCCATGACCGACCCTTCCTATCGCGGACAAATTCTCGTCTTCACCCAGCCTCTCATTGGCAACTACGGAGTCCCCTCCTCGGCCCGGGACCAGCATGGCTTGCTCAGGTACTTCGAGTCCCCACACATCCAGGCTGCGGGTATCGTTGTCCAGGACTATGCTGTCGAACACAGTCACTGGACAGCTGTCCAGAGTCTGGCTGAGTGGTGTGCCAGCGAGGGCGTTCCCGCAATCTCAGGGGTAGACACCCGTGCTATCGTGACTTACCTCCGAGAGCAGGGCTCTTCTTTGGCCCGTATTACCATTGGAGAGGAGTACGATGCCGACGAAGACGAGGCCTTCATCGATCCTGAAGCCATTAATTTGGTTCGCCGAGTCAGCACCAAGGCCCCCTTTCACGTTCACTCCGCCCTTGGAGATATGCACGTGGCTTTGATTGACTGCGGCGTCAAAGAGAACATCCTCCGCAGCCTCGTTGCCCGTGGAGCTAGCGTCACCTGCTTCCCATACGACTACCCGATCCACAAGGTCGCTCATCACTTTGATGGTGTCTTCATCTCCAATGGGCCAGGTGACCCAACCCATTGCCAAGCCACCGTCTACAACCTCCGCAAATTGATGGAGACGTCTCAAGTACCCATCATGGGCATATGTATGGGCCACCAGCTACTTGCCCTCGCCTCTGGTGCCCGCACCATCAAGCTCAAGTATGGCAATCGTGCTCATAACATCCCCGCCCTCGATTTGACTACTGGCCAATGCCACATCACTTCCCAGAACCACGGCTACGCCGTTGACCCAACTACCCTGGGCGAGGAGTGGCGCGAATACTTCACCAACCTCAATGACCAGTCCAACGAGGGCATGATCCACAACTCGCGCCCCATTTTCAGCGCGCAGTTCCATCCGGAGGCTAAGGGCGGCCCAATGGACTCGGCATACCTCTTCGACCGCTACATTGAAAGCGTGGAGAAGTATAAGAAGCACCAGGCTATGTTCTCAGACAAGGACAACAAGCCCTCCCCGCTCTTGGTTGATCTGCTCGCCAAGGAGCGTGTGGGTGTCCACCCCAGAGAGATTGAATTTGAGGGGTATGCGGCTGGCAAGGTCGAATCGGCTCCGGAGCCGATTGTGCCCTCCATCCCGATAGCGACCCCGATCGCTGCGGCAGCTTAGATAATAGTAAAATGGAGGATGTAGGTAAATGGAGCCAAAGGGGCTCAAATTACAGATGAACGCGTTGCGACGGATGGGATTGGGAAAAGTGGAGATTTTCATTCTTTAACTTGAGGCGATTTCGGCGTTTGGCACACTTGCTTTGGTTTTTTTATTGTGTTCCTGTGCATACAATTCTATTTCTGACTATATTCAAACACTCACAAAGTGCTATACCTATGCTCGCACCTCCACCCGACATGATATACAACAAGGCATTGAAGTTAAGCAATCTTACAACTCACCGGGCCACCTTAAACGGCGTCAGAAGAGAGTGCACAGTTATATCATTGAGGTACTGATTTTATTAAGCAAAGCCCTCGCTGGTACCTCCTGTAATTACGTGCACATACACTGGAGGTGTAACCCATCGCTTCATGCTCCGATCATATATCAAGGTACCACAGCCAGTGGTAGAAGAGTCTACACAGGTCCATGACGAGAACTCTACATCAAAGGTTCCAGGCAACTTGGTCCTTTGAGAGACACTTGATAAGTGTGTATACCTGGTCTGTCGCCGTTCGACGTGCTTTAATGGCTTTTTAGACACTTCAACAGAAACAATCTGAATAATCGATAAACTTCCCAGGGCTACCTTAGACATCGGTGCCTGCAAACCCGTTCAACAACCGCACAAAGCCCCTCCTGCATGAAAGCCCCCACGAAGTGTGGCACCCAACCAACCAGCCACTCCCTACGTCAAAGCCCCGCCAAGCCGCTAGCGCGAGACGCGCGAGACGGGGCCGCTTTGTCGCGACTGTTGGAGAGAAGAACAAGCGACCTTCTTCACCTCTTCACCTTTCCTCCACCAATTCCTTTTGCCCCATTATGGACTACACCAAGCAGACCGTTTTGCAGCTGCGCGCGCTGCTCAAGGAGCGCAACATCTCGTCGACGGGCCTGACGCGCAAGGCGCAGATTGTGGAGAAGCTGGAGGAGGCGGATCGCGCTGGGGGTGCCGAGACGCTGGACAAAGCCAAGGAGGAGGGCACGTCGCCGGCGGCGTCGAGCGTTACGATGGGGGCGGAGGAGGCGAGGCGGAAGAGCGGGAGTGGGGATGGGGTTGGTGAGGCGGCGGCGAAGGGGGGAGAGAAGGGGGAGGGTGTGATGGAGGGTGGGGAGGCTGTGCAGGTGGAGGGGGAGGGGGAGGGGGAGGGGGAGAAGGGGGAGAAGGGGGTAGAAGAGGTCGTTCCTGTCACGGATGATGCGCCGCCGGAGACGGAGCCTATAGTGGTTGCGAAAGAAGATACTCCTCCTGCCAAAGACCCGACACCGACACCCAAAGAGCCTACTCCTCCGCCGAAAGAACCTACGCCGCCGCCGAAAGAGCCTACTCCTCCGGCTAAAGAAGCCAGCCCTGCAACGCCACCGCCTGCCGAAAACGAGGCAAAGACTGTCGAGAAGGAGGTACCGCTGCCTGCTGCGGTGGAAGCACCATCCGTCGAGCCTTCCGTCGAGCCCTCACGCCTCAATTCCGAGGAAATGGAGGCAGATAGCAAGAAGCGCAAGAGGAGGAGCAACTCACCAGACGTCAAGGCCGACGACATAAGAAGCAAGAAGTTAAGGACGAGCGGAGAGGGGTTGGAGCCAAGTGTCGAAGAAGTAGTTCACATTGAGCAGAACGCCATGATGGAGGAAGAGCAGGACAAGTTGGATGGAGATGTGGTTATGGAGGATAAGGCTACAGAACCTGAGACGGAGGCACCCCCCGTCTCTGCAAAAGAGCAAGCTGAAGCTCCCGAAGCTTCCAAACCAGCTCCAGCTGGAACTTCGGCGCGCGAACGGGACAGCGAGAAGGATAATTCCTCCCGATTCAAGTCTCTCTTCGAACAACCAACACCCACTACCGCCACCCCGCCCGTCGCAGATTCTGACACTGATCGTTCCGTATCACCAAGTCTGCATCCCGCAACTGCAGCCATCTACATCCGAAACTTCATGCGCCCTCTGCAACTCCCTGCCCTGCGCAACCACCTCATCGCGCTAGCCTCTCCGCCATCCTCAGATCCCGACCCAACCGTCCTCAAGACATTCTTCCTCGACCAAATCCGCACTCACGCCTTCGTGGTATTCGGCTCGATCTCCGCAGCTGCCCGCGTCCGCACAGCCCTTCATGGCGCTGTCTGGCCCACCGAGCGCGATCGCAAGTCGCTTTGGGTGGACTTCGTGCCGGAAGACCACGTTGAAGGCTGGATCAAGACCGAAGAGGAGGCCGCCAGCGACAGCCGCAGCGGTCGCGGCCCGGCTAGGAGATACAAAGTCGCCTACATCCCCAGCAGCGATGGCGACGTCCCCGCCCGCGCCGTTTTCCAGGAAGAGGGCGCGAATGGCGGTCGCGGCTCCATCGACATCTCTGCGCATAGGGGCGGACCAGACGTAGGCGGACTCGGCATGCCCAACGCGCCGACTGGCCCGCGTGGCCCGGCCGAACGCAGAGCTTCTGCTCTCACAACCGCCAATTCGATCCCGCTGACGGCTGATCGGACGCAGGCGAAGGCTGGTGACGCCGAGGCCCCCGCGCCGGACCCGACGAAGAGCTTCCAGACTCTCGATAAACTCTTCAGCTCTACTACCGCGAAGCCTAAGCTCTATTTCCAACCTGTTGAGCCAGAGCGTGCGGAGGCGCGTCTCGATGCCCTCAAAGCGGCTACGAGCCGCAATTGGGACCCGGATTCCAATATTCGTGGCCGTGGGAGGGGAAGGTTGGACGAGAAGGTGCGGTACGGGTTCGAAAAGGACGTTTTGATGGAATTCGGGCCGGACTTTGGACCCGGCGCTGTGCAAGGGTGGGGTGGGCGCGGAGGGGGGTATCGGGGCAGAGGTGGGTTTAGGGGAGATTTTAGGGGCGACAGCTACCGCGGTGGCGGCATGGCTGGCAGGCTTGACCGCGAGGGGGATAGGAACTTTGGGGATAGGTGGCGTGGTGGGAGAGGAGGGAGGGGGGGGTGGTAGGCGTTGGACATGTTGCTGAATCTGCACACAGGGCGGGTTTTTGTTTTTTCGGGATTGGGGCCTTTGGGTAGGACCTTTGGGTAGGCCGCTTTGTACCAATAAGCACGTTCGGTGGCCACTTCTTCTCCTTTTTCTCGTAGTTCTCTCATTACAGGCTGAAATGCTTGTTTGCATAGGGTTGGGTTGGGTAAAAGGGAATTAAAAATTCAGGCTCATGGTCTTGAGCTCTTCTTCTTCTTCTACATTTTTGCTACTGTTTTGCTGCTGTCAGAAGTGCTTCGAACAGTCCTAAAAAGAACTTGAGAGCTATCATTTTTACCTGCCTTATACCTCGCCGAGCGACCCCCTGCCGTGGTAGATGGGTGCTACAGGGTCGATTTGGGGATATCCAGCCACTTAACCGTCCAGTGTCTTCCTAAAATAATGCATATTCTTTCATCACTGTCTGAGATGTCCCAATAGGCTTTCAGATATATCCGAACGCAAAGAAGTGTTAGTGAAGATTGGGCTGCATATTGAATAGACGGCTATCTGGCCGTAGAGCTACTCCTGACAGTCATGTCGAGCAGTTCAAAGTGGAGTGTGTTGGATTATGACAATCACCTACAGCAATCACTGCCGGTAGCAAACAGGGCGCTTTCATGTACATAATGTCGCGTTCTGTCAATGTTCAGATGCTACGGCCTGCAAACCAACAGAGTGCGCTCGTACTTATGGAAACCTGCACCTCTGCCATGTGTCAATACTATTCCACTCTTCGAAGATCTCCAAGCATAATCTTGGAACATCGCCGATTTGAATCGAGGAGTGGAAGTGGTCTGGAGTTGACAGTTGGATCGAGGGGAAGGAGCTTTTTATACCCGTCCTCGGATGGCCGGAGGGCGGTTTGGTGGGTAACATGAGGGTCACGTGGATCTTTTCAAAGCGCCAGGTCAGGCGGCGATAGTGGAGCCGATTTTGTGAATGTGAATGGTGGATGTACTTTGGTGGAGCAGAGGGCCACTGAGGTATCTGGATTTTAAGAGAGACATAAAATTTAGGACCAAGTTGAATTGTGGCTTGCACCACGTGAGAGAAGACCAGTTCGAAGGACAATATCAGGACATGAGTCTGGACATCTTGTTTCGCTCGCTCAGTGCAACATCTTAAGATCTTCCATCTCTTCAGATCTCTGGGCATGCTGTGAAGCATTGAGAACAGTGGCATGGTGGATTTAGTGTTAATACTCTGTACCCTTACTCTTTGCCGCCCTCCAGGTTTGAACACCCTAGTTGGATTTGTTATACTATGCCCGAGCGGTCTGGACAGAAGCAAGAAAGTGGGCGAAGATTTTGTTTCTAGGTGGTGTAGTGTTCAACGAGCCGATGAAGTAAAAATGAAATGAACATAGAGAATAGCTTGAACCTCTTTTTGGTGGGCAACCATTGGCGCTACTAGCTCAGAGGTTGTCCTATCTAATCAAAGCCTACGATGGAAGCTTCGCTGAATTTATGGCGCTCTGCTCATGAGAACTACTCCCGTAGTCTGGTCATCAATTTCTAACTTGCTATCTTTGATATATGAGGCGTTGTCGTGGAAACACTGAGACCCTAGAACATATCCGAACCATTCATATAGCTGGCCCTCTTGAGTCCAGAAAGTGCTCGTTCCTTGCGTTAATTGTGTCCTCCTTTGGCACTTTATGAAATTGTAGGATCATGAAAGCGTCAAGCGAGTGCTTCCCGATTAGGAGTGTGCTTAAACCCTCCTCCTCTTCTGTACAATTGCTGCATTGGCAGTAGTATTCTGTTGTGGCCTCACAGGCTCGGCTTTCGTAGCTTCCGCCTTCTTTCCCGTGGCATCGTTTAGAGTCTTCATCAGCTCTTCCTTCTCAGCAATGCACTCATCAGGAATGACTTTAGTACCATGTTCATGAAACCAGCACCAGCTGGTCAAAAGGGCTTTGGAAGTCTGGCCGATCGAACGAGAGTTGGCAGCCATGACTCCGATCATAAAAATATAAGGTAGATCGAATCTGGCTTGCTCATGGATCCATTGCGTTGACCATCTGTACGCGCAAGACCTTATGAGGTATTTGCATAGCGGCGAATTCGCGGGAAGGCTTGCAAATGCCCTCTTCACTAGAGAACCGAGCGGTTTCTCTCTAGATGGAGATTCTACGTCTAGTCGCTGCCATGTCTTCAAGGTTGTCAATCGGAGGTCGGGGACATCGTATTGATCTGCGAAGATGTAGATGTCGAGGTAAGCGGCATACAAGACGTCGAGTTCGTCTTCAATGCCTCCGTTGCTGCTAGTGTCATCTTTGCCCTCGTCATCACTTGCTCCTTCGCCGGCATCAGATTCGCCAGCATCGCCGTCATCGTCCTTGTCATCTTTGCCTTCTCCTTTCTCGTCGCGATTTCGTGATGTGCCCTCCTCCGTTTCAGTACCATTGTCCTCGTCTTCATGCCTAGCACGTCTAAGCGTATCCACATTCAGCACGCCTGAGTGCATCCATCGCATCACGTCCTCAATCGTCTCGCAACTCGTGTCTGGTAAGTTTGTTGACTTCTCGCTGGCTTCCTTGAATTCGCCTTTGAACATGTTGCGAAAGTATCGCGAATGCTGGCATAGTAGCTCCCGATATATGTTGTAGGGCTTCTTTTCGGGTCCGACCGTGAGGACGACAATTGTAGTGTCGGAGAAGTCGCTGGTTAACTATGTTAGCTTGGGAATTATGAAGTGTAGTATGCAGTATAGTCGTACACAAGATGAGAAACCTTGCGCTTTTTGCCCGTTGAGGCTAAGGACGCCGTAGACATGGCTGGTATCGGTCGGCCCAAATGTGACTGGCTTGTGCCCACGGTAGCTTGGAGCGCCACTATTGTGGCATTCGAACTTTATTTTTGAGCAGGCATTCGTGTTGTTGTTCCTGGAGACTGCCTTTGTCTGTCTGGGTACCTTTATAGTAGCTCTTTCATGAGACGGCTGTTTTCTAAGTTAGAACTAGACGAGCATTGTGCATTTAAGTTGAGAATGCCGTACAGAATTGAAATTGAAGCCAACAGAATCGTCGTCGTTCTCGCAGCAGGGTTTTAACAGTGTAGTGGTAGAATTAAGGTTGAAGACGAGCGTGGAGAGATAGAACTTTGGCCGTCGCGGTAAATAAAGAAATGACGCTAAGACGCCTGCGCACGTGCTCCTACCTTTCCTCCTGCCTCACCTCTCTCAAACTTCCCCAACCACTATTATAATCTTTACGTATACGTTAATTCTCAGCAACTCACAATGAAGCTATGGACAGATCAATTCAAACAGTTCTCATTCTCTCTACTCATCAAATATATATGCGTATGCATAAAACCGCAGCCACTCTGTACCGAGCTCCTGCTCGATACCCCCCATGCGCCATTTTCTCTCCGACCTCAATACCACTCATGCCTAAACACCCGAGTTCATGGCATTCTCAGGAATCGCCCGCTCAAGCCCTCTTGCCAAACGCCTTATCAAACCCAGTCAAAGTGAGCCTAAACTTCACATTATCATTCTTATACACCCTCTCCACCGCCTCCTTGCACCCGGCCTCACTAATATCAATCGTCTGCACCCAACTCTTAATCTTCTGCTTCGCCGCCAGCTCCAACATCGCCTCCATCTCGGGCCTGTTTCCAATATGGCTGGCGCCGATGTAGCACCCGTTCGGCGCAAAGTCCTGCGCCATGATGCTAGGCAGCGGGTTGTCCGGGAAGCCGACCATGTGGAAGGTGCCGTTGACCTTGAGGGTGGAGAAGTAGTCGGGGAGGTTGAACTTGTCGGTCGCGTCGGCGCAGTTGATGATGAAGTCCAGGCTGAACTTGTAGGGCTCGGCCCACTTGTCGTCCTTTGTGCTGATGAAGTTTTTGGCGCCGAGCTTGAGAGCATCTTCCTTCTTGGAGGGGGAGTGCGAGATGACGGTTACTTCGGCGCCGAGGGCGACGGCCCAGAGAACGGCGTAGTGGCCGAGGCCGCCGCTGGGGTGGTGTTAGGAAGTGAGATTGTGTGGGGTGAAAGAGGGCTTACAGTCCTACGATTCCGACTTTCTTTCCCGGGCCGCATCCCAGCCTTACCAGCGGGCTGTAGGTTGTCAAGCCGGCGCACATCATGGGCGCTGCGAGGTTCGTGTCCAGTCCGTCTGGGATCTTGAAGGTGAAGTACTCATGCGCGCGGATATGGCTCGAGTATCCACCTTGCGAGATGGTTCCATCCGGGTACGGGGCGCCGTATGTGTCGATTGAGTTCGGGCAATAGTTCTCTTGATCGGCCTTGCAGTTATTGCAAGTCAAATCGGCACCAATCTGCGCGCCAACGCCAACGCGGTCACCCACTTTGACGCCCTTGACGGCATCGCCGACTTTGACGGCGCGTCCGATCACTTCATGGCCGACGCAGAGGGGAAGTGGGATCTCAGAGCCCCAGCCACCGGTGATGGTGTGGACGTCCGAGGCGCAGACACCGCAGGCATCAATGGCAATGTCAATGTCGTGGGACTCGAAGGGCTTGAGCTTGAGCTGGAGGAAGTCAGTCAATGGACGCGTAGAGGTTTGCCCCTCTATGAGGCTGTGTGAGTAGAGAGCTATACCTCCTGCTTGGAGAATTTAGTCCAGTTCCCGTCTTTGATGTCTGTAACGACAAATGCCGTGGTGGTCTCTGGGTAAGGCATTGTGACTTCTTATGGATTGTAGGTGATAACTGTTCTTTGAAATGTGGAATGTGAGGTGGGGAAGCTTGCACTAGAAATTCAACTGAGGGGCAGGGAGGGGTATCGTATTACGAAGGACACAAGGATAAACAGCAGCTCTAGCTGGGGTGAAGGATTAAACTTCAGTTCCGCCAGTAGTGAGGTCATGATGCGGTGCATGGCGGGCTGCTCGAGAGTTGCTCTAGGGCCCGCGGCGGCCGTAATATTTGCCCCTCACTGGATTCTAGCCTAGATCTCCCGTCCAGACTCAGATTTTCCCCGTGGATATATAGGTGTTGTCTCCCGCACGCTCCCGTGTGCGGCTTTGTGATCTAATTAGCATGTGATGGCTGTGAATGTCCTTTAAAATGGTCGACAGCGTCGGCCGTTGAGAGTTTAGAATTTGGAGCTGCTCGGTGGCGCTGGCCGCCTTTTGTCCACCAATTATCGATTGAGCTGGAATATTCCACATGCAGTGCCCTCTTTGTCTCGATTCAGTCCAGCCTTCTAGCCCGAGACACGTGAGGTTTGCTCGCATCCGCTCTCGTGATTCTTCGTTCTCCCGAAAGACGAGCCGACGATGTGTCCCGAACGACACCCGGCTCCCATGGCTCTTCGAAAGTCGTTAAGATATTTTCGATCCCGTCCAATCGGACCGTCCTCTATACTCGGTCCAGCCTGCCCCGAGCTCAAGTGGAGAAAGCCTGGCTTGCTGTCCTTCAGCATCCACACGCAAGCGAACGTATCATCTGGCTCGCGATGCTCTCACGAACCTTCAGGGCAACCCGGCTGCAAGGCGTCGAAGACTACTCGCCCCTGGTAACAAGGACATCGTGGCGAATCCCCAGATAAATCTCCGGGTCAAGTGACAATCGCAACCCCGCGATCGTCTGAAGGAAGGTCTGCCGGTGATAGCTCGCTGCGGGGAGATCGCCCTCGTATTGCCGCATGCGGTAATCCGAATTCCCAGATTGGCCGCTCTGGACCACGCTGCAGGTCAATGGCGGACGTAAGTTGGGCGCCCAGGAGCCGCTGGATGTTGAATGCCGTCGTGCTTCAAGCTAAGGGGGCTGAGTCGACGGCTATATAAATAAGAGCCGGCGGCAGGATGAATCGGTGCTTTCTGGCGTTGTAAATATCTTTCAAGCGTAAATATATATATATATTCTGTTACTGGTCGTTGGTTTCATACCCTTTGTTCGCCGTTCGATTGATCTATCCAAGCCATGGCTCCGCAGGAAACATACTCGGCGCCAGTGTCTGGTGGCAACAGAACTATGAAAGCAGTACGATTCCACGGTGAATTGGATCTGAGATATGAGGATCTTGCGATCCCCAAGGTGGGAAAGGGTCAGGTGAAGGTCAGTGATAATTGCTATGCACAGTCGTGACCATGTTGGCTAATGTTTGAACAGTTGAGGCCAGCATGGGTGGGCATCTGCGGAACTGGTAATAACCCATCACACTGCTGGTCTGAATGATATACTGACGTTCTCAGACCTTCACGAATACCTCGATGGCCCAAACATATGCCCAACAACACCACATCCTATAACTGGCGAGAAAGTTCCACTGACCCTCGGTCACGAATTCAGCGGCGTGATAGAAGAGGTTGGAGAGGGGGTGGACGACTACAAGCCGGGTGATCGAGTGGTGGTGCAGCCAATCATCTATGACGGAACTTGCGGTGCATGCCTCGAGGGACTAATAAACTGCTGCTACAGCAATGGGTTCATCGGATTGAGCGGTGAGCGTTCTTTACAACCAATAGAGATCTTTGCACATGCTAATTTGTACAGGCTGGGGAGGTGGATTGGCTGAGCATATCGTTGTTCCAACTTCAACGCTATATCGATTGCCGGATAATGTGCCATTGGACGTTGGAGGTGGGTTGATGCATCTCGCCTAAATAGATATGTCTGACAGCTAACCCATGTCAGCGCTCGTCGAACCACTCTCTGTTGGCTGGCATGCGGTCAAGGTCAGCCCTTTCAAATCCGGAGACTCGGTTCTCATCCTCGGAGGAGGTCCTATTGGTCTCGCGGTGATCCAGGCCTTGAAGGCGCGAGGTTGTGAGAAGATCATCGTCTCGGAAGTGTCTCCTCGCCGGAAAGAATTCGCAAAATCGTTCGGCGCACACTATGTTCTCGACCCGACCAAGGACGACATAGTAACCGGATGCAAAGAGCTCTGCGAGAAGCAGGGTGTGCATGTCGTCTTCGACTGCGCTGGAGTGCAGGCGGGTCTCGATCAAGCTATCCACGCAGTACGCGCCCGCGGAACCATCGTGAACGTGGCTATCTGGGCGAAGCCAGCAGTAATAAACCCGAACGACTTGGTGTTTAAGGAGAGGCACTACACTGCGGTCGCGACGTTTGTGAAGGGAGATTTCCAAGATGTCATCGATGCCATCTCTGCTGGCAAGATGAACCCAAAGAGTATGATTACAAAAAAGATCAAGTTGAACGAGGTGGAAGAGAAGGGATTCAAAACGCTCATCAACGACAAAGACAATCAGGTGAAGGTGTTGGTGGAAGTGAGTGGCGGATTATAACCGGACTTGGCTGCTGTGTTTCAATTGGCAGGATTTCTTGCACTGGTGTTTGGCAAATTGAGCGAGTATTGCTGTGTCGCTTTCATTTCCTTCATCTAGCGTAGGACTGTGCTAAGCGCAAAATGTGACGGCGCCAGAGGTCTCAATCGTGGATAGCGCTGTGATTCGTGAAGCTGTGAAATGGCTACCTTAACTTTTACCTGCAGCAACAGGAGATGCGTGACATGTGCGTGCAACAGGGGACTCGGCAAAACGGAACAGAACTTCCTTGGTTGCTCGTCGACAGTTGGGTGGCATGATGGATGGCGTCGTAAAGGGTCCACGGCAACCAAGGGGCGCTGCGGAGAAATCAGGATCGCAGCCACGCGCCAAGGCTGGCCACGGTGGCCTCGATCCGATCTCCCGCATTACGAGGTCGCGATCGGCGGCGTAGGCCAATGGCGAGGGTGCAAAATCAAGGCGACGACGTTGTACTGTGGCTTGACCTGGCTCGTCGTGGAGGCCCCACGTCATCGCCAATCTCTATTTGGCGCACGGGCCATCTCTATGACATCGATGGATGCTGGCCTCTGCGGCTGCGCGTCGCCAGTTCATTCCCTCGAACATAGGTATAAATCCTCGCCCCCCAACCACCTTGCACCAACCAACCAAGCTACCTGGCCTATATCGTATCTCACGGTCCCCCAGTTCCCTTCTCCCACCCCTTCTTTTCCCAGCCAAGCATACGTCCAGTATATTTGCGATGGCAGTCTTGCTGAAGCTGTTTCAGACATTCCTCTATGCCGTGGAGTTCTGCTGCGCTGGCATAATCCTCGGCATCTACTCCTACTTCCTTTCAGTTCTCGCCGATCGGAATCTCCATATCCCAACATGGGAGAAGGCGGTTGAGGGCCTTTCAGGCGCTGCTGTTCTCTACCTCATCTTCGCCGTCCTCCTCACCTGCTTTCTGGGAGGAAAGACTTTCTTCGCATTCATTGCCGTTCTCCTCGATATTCTCTTCTGTGGCGCCTTCGTTGCCATTGCAGTCATGACCCGCCACGGCGCGCACAGCTGCAGCGGAAATGTCAATACCCCTCTTGGAACCGGCCAATCGAGCTCAAAGAACGGGTTCGGTCCAAACGGCTTCGGCAACAAGCATAACGATTCCAGCAACGTCACTTACGCTGTCAGCCTCGGCACAGCTTGCCGTCTTAATACTGCTTGTTTCGCTGTCGCGATCCTCGGAGCGTAAGTCACAGTACAGATACCACACCTTATCTCAAGTACTAATCGAATATAGCCTTCTCTTCCTGATCTCTGCCCTCGTTCAGGTCTTCCTTGCTCGCAAGCACAAGAAGGACAAGCGTTACGGACCCAGCCCATCCAATAACTACACTTCCGGAAGCGGCGGCCGCCGCAAATTCTGGCAGCGCAAGCCCAAGAACACCGTTGCCCGCGATTCTGAGCTCGGAACTGTCGGTGCTGGTGTCCCTGCTGGCCTCATGGCCGACAAGCACGATGTGCGCCCATCCCACGAGACTGGCTACACCGGCTCCACCGTTGCCCCAGCTGCTCCTCACGAGAACGGCCACAAGGTCGGCGGGTATCACACCGCTCCCACCGGGGGCGCTGTCAATCCGTACGGCTACGATAACACCCACGCTACCCCTGCCACCAACTACTAAGACGGCCGTCAATAGGGGTGCTAAGTCTGGCTGATGATTCCTAGATGGATTTTCCTTTGTTCTATACGTTTTTACGCATTATACCACGAAAAAGCAGCGCGCGACGTGGCGCTGATGTCTGCATAGTCGGAGAATGGGAGTTCTTTTAGCACGAAGTGTATGATAGTAGAGAGCAGAATTACCGCATTTAATACTTAGTGAACTATATCGAAATTGAGATCTACGATGCTTGAGAGAAATTGGGAAGTGCCATGCGCGGGAGACAAGATAGTCCTATCACAAGTCTACGGAAGTAGTGATATGCCTCCTAGAACCGTACCTTTGCAGAAGCTCGAGTGGTTTTGCGACTGATGACGTTGAAAGGAGATCACCAAATCCACGTGATGCTCCTTACTTAATCATTTTCGTAGACTAGAATAGGTGAAGCGTACAACTTCCAATCCACCTTCTCATTAACCGCTCCGAGTACCTGTGCCATACCCCGAAGTGGCCCTGCTCTCACACTCACCTTCGATGCACCTCTGACCCCAACCCTTCACATCCCGCAGCTACTATCAGCCGCGTTTCACCGGATCCGACCAGCAATTAGACGACATCTGTGCTGTGGAAGTGAGAGACCGAGGGAAGGACATCATTAACCATTGCAGGCAATGCAAGCAGGTACGGGGCCTGTTTTGAGTGGATAGACGACGCGGTGGCCAAGAAATGTGTGGTGAGAAAATGTGAAAGTATTGCCTTCAAGGTTGGATAAGGAAATGTTAGACGCGTTTTCACGCGCACTTTTGATCGCGGCCGATATTAAAAAGCTCCAGAAGCATTGCACAGAAACGCTGAAGATACAAGGAACGTCCGAGAAAATGGAGGGTTGCAGCGAGGCTATATCAGCCGCGTGAGCCGATAATCCTGTCTGCACGCGTCCGTCTACGATCCTTGTCATTCCATCTATCATTTATCTTGTTTGATTGGCTACAAAGGTATTCCGTCCGTAGCCGTCTGTTTCACTTCTTGCATCTTGTGCAACCACCCCAGAGGAATATTTGATGGCGACCCCGCATGTTTGATCACCAACCAGCATCGAGGTCCGCCAGCTCACGCCCCTCGCACCTTCCCTCGCTCACCGGACACCTCCCAAGCTCAAAATAAAATCATCTTCAAATCTCTCCTCTGCTATTAGCTGCACCGTCCGACTGTTAAAGGCGGTATACGCGTTGAGTCCCAGAAATACCTACAGACCTACAGCATCCTCGACAAACAGTCCGCGGAGTTGGGCGTTATCCCGAGATTCAGTCCCAAAATGGCGTACACTAGGAAAGAGCTTGTCACGGCTGGAAGCATCATTGTGAGTAGCCCAGAAGACACTCTTCTGTAGTTCATGAAAGACTATTGGAGCTTAATGAAATGTACAGTATCTCGTTGTCATCACCGCATTAGCCAGGTCAGGCCTTCTTCAACTCAGGTCACCCTACTCATCTAACAAACCCCACAGCTACGCAACCTCACGCGCCAACCACCTCGCCCTTCCCATCCCCCGTACTCTCTCCGGCTTCACCGCTGCTCTCCCCCTCATATCCGGCCTCCTCATCCAAGTCAGCCACTACCTGTCCGACCAACACCTCAAACGCCAAAAGTCCCTGCTCTCCAAATCTCCACCGCCACCCTACATCGTCGTCATCAACACGGTCATCCTGATCTACTCCTCTGTCCTAATCAGCTTGCTTGGCACCCACGTTGCCCCGGCCTCTGACCTTCTCTGCGGCCTCGAATCCCGGTGGCGAGCGCTACGTTCAGCTAAGAATGGCGATGTGATTAAGGAGATTCAGAATGCGCTGCAGTGTTGCGGACTCATGAATTCGCATGACCGCGCGTGGCCGTTCCCGGATAAGACGCATGGTATTGATGCGTGTGAGGTGAGGTATGAGAGGAATGTTGGGTGCATTGGGAGATGGAAGGGCGAAGAGCAACGATTGGCTGGGCTGTTGATGGGAGTAGTGGGGTTCGTGGTTGTGTGGGAGGTAAGACATACTCTCCCCAGAAACAACACTCTCAAATCGGACATGCGAGACTAATACTGCCTAGCTGCTCATCATCGTCAATCCTCGACTACGCCGCCCCTCCTGGCTTCACAGCGTCCTCCCTGACCGACTAAAAATCACGAATGGCGATGAGGAGCAGCAGAACACGACGGATCCGCGACGCGCGATTGACTTCTTATCGGCTGGAGGGCGCTATTCCGATAATCCTGTTGCGGAGGCGAGCGACAGCGAGGACGACGAGACCACAGATGCGCCGCGAAGGAGCATTGAGGGGCAGGTCGCGGAACTGTTCCCAACTGCGACGTCGTCTGAAGGGGAACAGGAACATGGTGGGCATGTTGAGAATGCTTGGGTGGGGAATTGAAACTGGAAGGTAGGGAGGTAGGTAAGTATGTCCTGGGCCGGAAAGCCACCTTTCTGTAAGCGGTAAAGGTTGAAGCATGGTAATGAGCATTAATGGTGATGCTGGGCACGATTTCGGAATCGATAATGGATGAGTAGGTCTGTGAGTTCGGTATTGCGAAGTCAAGCATGAGGTACCCCTCCCTCATAATTTTCACAGTGGAAGATGCGGCCCCATTGGTTTCGTTAGTTCCTCGTTGAAATTAAACACTCGTTGCCAATTACTCAATCGGATCGCGCCCTTTCTTCCTTTCCATCTCCCTATCATAATCCTCGTCGCTCTCAAGACTCAACTCTATGGGCTGCGTAATTGGCAAGATTGTAATCCCCTCCTCCTCTAGCCACTTCAGTCGCGCCGCTGTTGCTGGACGAGAGTGGTTGATGCTGTAGATCTTGATGCGATGGCACGACGACGTGACATGGAGGTCCCAGCTCCGTTCAAAATGTTAGCCCTTCTATCTAAATACCAGGAAGAGACAGGAAGCAAAAAGGAGACTCACCAAGCACTCCTCACAAACGTTGGCTGCGTGTTCAAGGCATTATTCCACGTTCTCACACAAAAGTCCAACCACCCCTCCGCATCAACAGGCAAATCAATCTGCCACAACCTCCACGCGTAATAGTACTTCTCCGACAGGTTCTCATCCGGGACTTCCTACCACACCCCTCCGCCATCCGAGCTCACCTCTACACGCTCCGGCCAGTGCCCGCCGCCGCTGTACGCCCACCCCCGTAGCTTGATAGTCCCATCATGCACGATCTGTTCCATCGTGACGGGCGTCATGACAGCCGAACTGACGGGCATATCCTGGATACTAAACCATTACTATATTTCGCATTCTGCTTCCCAATCTGCGGCGTATAGCAAAGATACTCCTTCATCTGCACCGGCCCATCAAATCGCGCAAAATCTCATACAGCTACTTCCAACCCTTCGCGCTAACATACCTAAACACCACCGTGCGCAGCGGGTACACCATGGATCCTCGGCAGGCGACTCGCCGTTCATCTCCCACGCGAGCAGCACCTCATTCACCTTGACCTTCCCGCCAACGGGCACCGACACGCCGTAGTTCTGCACCTGCTGGCCCTTCTGGAAGTCGGCATCCGCGCCGCAGAGCTCGAGATGCGCCGCGGCGGGGCGCTTGAGCCCGCCGCAGTGCTTGATGGCCTTCTTGAGCGATGAGCGACACGCCCGTCCAGCGCGCGCTCCCGATGGCCGCCGGCGCCCCACGGCGCGTTGATCAGCTCGGCGCCGTTCGCCGGGGTACGCGCGGATCTGCTCGATGCGGCGCGTGTCGCCGCACTGGATGGGTGACGACGGCGCTCTGGCGCGGGAAGAGGACTTCAAGGTGTTGACCAGCCCGCCGATGTCGATCGTATAGGGCGCCCGCGTCGATCTCGGGGATGCCGCCGTGGTTGCGGATGAGGTGGTCGCCGTTGGGCGTGATGGGCGAAGTGACGAGGCGCGCGCGGGGGTGTTCGCCGTTGTAGGGGAATTGGAGCACGTGGAGCATGTCGAGGGCTTTTTCGGCGAGGACGTAGGACGAGGAGATGGAAGGGGATGTATTTGAGGGTCGTGCCGAGGGCGTAGTGGGATTGTTTCCAGCGGATGCCTGAGAGGATGGGGTTGGTGGTGGGAAAGGGGCTGAGTTGGAATTCTGGACACTGGGAGAGGTTGTTCAGATGGGGGGAGAGAATGGGGGTTTGAGAAGATATTGGCGCACGTTGGGGAAGTTGTATTGAGATAGGTAGGCGGCGGCTTGCTTTTTCTTTTCGGGGTAGTGCTCCCATTCTATGTAGCGTTTCCAGCCTCCCTCTCCTCGGGGAAGTTGGGCTCTTCGGTCTTCAATTGAAAGGAGTCTGGATTGGAGTCTGGTGCTGCGGATGGCGCCATTGTGAAGTCAATTTAGAGTTGGTCGATAGACGAGGATATAGTCACTCGCAATGCAGTCTTCCACAATAGAGGTTTTGACTTGTCAAATTCAAAGTCCAAACTCCGCACACCCAACAGCGAAATGAAAGAATTAGTCTAGAGCAAACAAGCCCTCTTATCTACACAAAGGGGTATCTCAGTACAGATATATTCTGCATAGTTATGTTAGTCTAGCGTAGAACAAAAAAGCATCTGCCGAACGCGGCCCACGACGAATACATCTAATTAGGCCGTGAGTCGCGACGACTCATCGCCATGGGTGTGAGAAATATCTCGCTCAGTAGATAAACCTTTTGATTCTCGACATGGTTCGAGTGATGTCCCACGTCATGATGTTTAGGGCGCGGTATAGTTTCTTTTGGGTTTAGCTATAGATACAATCTTAGTAATGCGCCATGTCTAGATCATCATTGACCTAAGAATTTTACGATGAGGGCAGCTCCGATGTATCAGCGTTGTGAAATACTCAATATTTGGTTCCTGAGTCTTTCGGGCATGTTTGGAGGTCGTTCCCTGTACATCGTGCGTCAACCCCTAGCTAGCATGCTTGACTACATGTTCCGAAGCACGGTTTATGTATGTCTAGAGATATGATATTAGCGGTACTGGAATCTCGGGGCATCATTATTGGGGCTTTTCTTAAGTCGAGGACCATTCAGCCATCGATATCCGTGACAATGGTCTAGAGGACGTCGTATCCATGGCTCGCCCGTTCCCCTCGTCCACTTCGGGTTCCTCTGGGACGGGCGCCAGATCCGACTTTGCTCCGTTTTTATACCCTTTTTAGGCCTTCTATTCCTATCGGTGCTCGTTTTGCCTAACCTTTTTGACGCCCTCGAGAGCCAATTCCCTGCAATTTCTTCCCAGGGGGGGGGGGGGGGGGGGGGGGGGGAGTGGGGGGGGGCCGCGCGCCGCCGTATCTTCTTTACCTTGAGTTTTAGATCGAGACCGCAGGAGTAATCTCACGTTGGGGAAATAGGAAGTCTAAGTTTAGAGAGCACGAAAACGCGGAGAGTATTTGTGAGTCTAGATTCGTTTCCGAGAAGTCTGAACTGATTCGTAATTCAAAATAAATGTAGGCATGAACCTATGATCGTAGCTGACAACATATGACACTGAGATTCTGGAAACCCAACGCGCCGATTGAGATTCGCGGATGACTAACTTTGGGATCTTGAGTACCTCGAATTGTAAGGCATGGCATCAGCTCTTTTCAGGATAATCAACGGGAATGCAACCAAAATGTTTAAGTGTGCTGGAACGATATGAGCACATGAGTACCATCAAGAACTCCGAGCCCCTGTAGAGTCCACTATAGAGATCTGCGAGAGCGGTCTCGTTGATAAAGGCGATATAGGACCTTTCCTCTCCCTATTCTCCTCGGTACTTTCGCGTACTGGGGCCAAGTCCACGCTCAATTTCCCTCTGCCCATATTACTAGCGCTTGTCGTTTTTTCGGTGCCGATAATGCTTGCCCTTCTCGTCTTCTTCTTCCTCTTCTCCATCTCAGTGGCTCTGCGTACGATTTTGCGAAGCGGAAGGTCTTCTTCGCTTGGAATTGGTGCCATTGTTGGCATCGGCTCGGGATCAGGAACTGGAGAATCCAAACCCAGGATGTGAAAGGCACGTAGCCATGAAGAACGTGGCATTGCTTTCGAATCTAGTTCCGATTGTTGTGCGATAGTGTGAGATTGCGGCATAGGCGCCCATTGCAGGTAAATTACTAGGAGAAGGTACTCGATGACGAGAAGAGGTATCCATATCGGAAGGAACAAAACTCTGGTCAGCGTCCAGACAACTTTTAACATTCCTAAGACGATCTTTGTGGTCCATTGTCTCCATGCTCGTTGATTTTGTGCTTTGTTGTCGTCATCGTCCCGTAGCCTCTGAGCCTCCATTATGACAAGTATCGTCCTCATGCTGACTAAAGCATCCTCAACATTATAAGCGGTTGCTAGAGTCGAGCGTGGGGTCCGAATCTTCTTGAGTAGGGAGTTGTAGAGTTCCCGAGCGACCAGCACTTCGTTAGTGGGGACGCCGACAAGTACTACTTCGAAAATAAACATAAGGTATACCCAGCCTCCTGTTTTTCGCCGCGTTCTGAGAACCGGTGTATGGGTTGCAGCGAAGTCTTCCTCAACCTGATAGGCACGCTGTTTCCAGTCTTTCCTTCTATGATGGCGCATATTGTGGAGAAGCCAGACTGCCGTGCCTCCAATGATGGAATCCCAGGCATTCAAGATGTTCTGAAGGTTCATGATAAGAAGAACAGTTCCGATAAATATCGAAGGGAGCGTTATTGCAAAAGCATGGAGTGTTCCATTACCACTGCCCATGATTTGCATGCCGAAGATACTCTGCAAAACATCAGTTGACGGCCGACACCGTTAGGGATCGAGACTGAGCACGAACCGTCCCAAAAGATAGAGGAAGAAACAATAAATCAACGTAAGTGAGCAATCGGATGTTGTCCCCTTGGCAAATAGCGGCGCGACTGTCGAACAATGCAGATGCGGAGGCCAGCTATTCGAGAAATTAGGTATATGGGACTTTGTATGGAGTGATGCGCTTGGTATTCTTACCCCCTCACGTAGGTCTTTGACATGATTAATCCGTTCTTTGACTCTATCCGTCTTGCTCCGAAGTTGCGATATGCCTGCTTTGATGTTCTCTATCTTGATGTCCCATTCTCTTTTGTCCAGCTTCGAATGCTGTAGCCTAGGTAGCGATTCCTTCTCGAAGTTCTCCCAAGACTCGATAGTATCGCTGAGAGTTTGCTAGTATTGTCAGTTGTCACAAATGCCCGTGCGTCTTTCATCACTTAGCTAACCTCAAAAAGCTTGTAAATCTGTAGAGCCCAGTAATACGTTTTCGCGTGAGAGAATTTGAGATCATCGGTCATGAGCACTGCAATTCCATCTTAGCACCATTTTCGTACCAATATTGCGGGATTAAAGAAATGGGCCCATTTCACACACATAGTCTGTCCCGACTGAACACCACTTCTGCCTATTCTAATTAGGGCATAGTTCGCGCGAAGGAGTACGCCTGGAAGCATCTTACTGGAAATGTTATTTCGGAGTCTACCGCATCTATAGCTCGCTGCCATTTGCACAACACATGGTGCAAGGCTACAGCGATCCAGGATAGGAAGAGCATGGCTGGCGGTTGGTGGGCGTCGAAGGACTGGAATGATCGACTGCTGGTGCCTTTTGAGTAAGGGTCCTTATAGTACGCCTCTTCCAGTTGGATGCAAGTAGACACATTACTGAAGTGACCAACGAGAAGGAACGACGTTGTCGCCTCGTGGATATAACGAGTACTCCCTTGTATCTCCCGCCCGAAAGAAGCAGATCTACGCCAGTCTCTTGGATCGTGTTGAACTTGCTCGGGCTCTGCGTAGTCGAGAGACACATGATAAAAGACGAAATGGTACTCTAGAGTGTACGACCTCCAGCCCTAATGTAATCAGCAACTCGCCTCTATATCGACATCACTAGTTCACTGCCCACCATGTCCTGGAACTTGTTCAAGTTCACTTTACCCCAGTTCATGAGCTTGAGATGGCGGTCAAAAAAATTTGCCACATAATTGACGTCCACGCTACACACTCCTTTAGTAGATACTCAAGAGATGCGCATGCATAAGTCAGTGAACATACCGTGGTGTCGAGCCAATAATGCATGTCAACACCATGGGCGAAAGATCCTTTATTTTGATGATCCGGGTCGTAGCCGTAGTAGATTTTTGATGTTCCCACATTGGGCGCTGTTTGATGTTTTTCCACAACTCATTCGGGCCTTTATCAATTGCATCGGCCGGGTACTCCTCGGACCTTCCCGCGGAGAGATAGATATCCTTGATCGAAAATTTACAACGAAATTTCCGAGTCGACTCTGCAAGTTTCAAGAACCTCGAAAAGCTGGGATAACCATACTCGTAGGTCCACAACGTCCACGCTGGTCTCCGGGATATGACCTGATCGAGAGACGGAGGACGATCAAACAAACAAAACACTTTCAGAAAATCGGTGGAGTCCTCTGCTTTCTAGCTTGCTATTGTCCGCCATATATGTTCCGGGTCTTCTGTTGGCGCTCTGTCGACGTACGTGTCTGGTGGCCCAGATGACCACTTGTTGATCGCATCGGGATTTCTTTGAAACTGCCGTGGCTTTTGCTTCGCATCTGCACTAGAGTTCTCGACTGTTTGCGATGCCCAGTTGAACGGTTCGATTTGGGCACTGCCCGAGAGGTTATCGGTTGCCATAATGCTTAGCGTTATTGAGGGCCCAGGTTTAGTATTTAGCAAGCCCGATTGATCTCAATAGCGAATGCGACAGCTTTATGGATCAGAATGTAGCGTGGTGAGCGATTGTTATGAGTATTGTCGGTGATGCTGAAGAGAGACTAGGGGCTAAAGAAGGCTGGAGTTTATGAGGGGTAAAAGAAGGCAGAATCGTCTGCAGCTGAGTAGGAAGAAGGACCAGTGATGAACGAGGAACACCCGCAGCATGCATGTTCCCGAATGGATTAGTCAAGTGTTGCGTTGGGGGCTAAAGAAGGCTGAGGTTGGTGAAGGATAACAGGAGATAAAATCGTCTGCAGCTGAGTAGGAAGAAAGACCAATAATGAACGAGGGAGTGGTCTCACCATGCATGTTCCCGAATGGATTAATCTAGTGTTGCCGATGTGGTGTTCGCAGACCCGATAAGGGGTGCCTCGTGACAAAACGAGGCAACCTGTACGCCGTCTTCATGCAGCAGACAGCAAGGTGGCTTGCGCCGTAACGCATGCCTAGGATCCGTCATCGCAGGCCAGCTTCTAGCGGCCGGCTTCTCCAGGTACAAAGTCTCATATCTGCGGGCGTGTGTTCCGCGAGAAGAGCGTCCTACATACTATACTAATGAAAGCTATGGATCATCAACTACCACATGATACAACGTGCTAAGACCGAAGGGCTGTGGTGAGCCTGCTAGATAAAACCTCCTTTCTGAATGGTAGACTTAGTGTCAACTGAGATTTTGTGGTCAGCGTGAAGGTGTTGATGTAGAGAGAGAAAACATAATCTTAGTACAGACTGGAGGGACAAGATTGGCACACCTATCCTTTATACCTACCAAGCCTACTAAAACACCTTTCGTAAATCTCATTGCTCTCATGGTAGATGTTACGATTGAAGTTGATTCGTGATGACGGACAGGCACAGAGACGGGAAATGCTACGAGCTTATGCACGAACTCCGTAGCCAGATCTCGCACCAAGATGCGCTAACCTCGATCGCACACTCGAAAACACTAAAGAAATCGGCTTGTCGGCCCTGCCTTTCTATACATGCGCGGTTTTGATAGCGGTGGTCCGAGCTGGAAGTTTGGTGTCGTGAATGCGAAGTAGGTATCGTTTGCATGTGAAAGCGCACGCCCCCCATCCAGGGCATTTCCGTTGGGACTGGCAGCCTCCGCTTCACGAATTATTGCTCTTTTGAGCGCGGCCAGGGGCAGCACGTCCGCCGTGGTGTGATGGACATTCGTTGATGGCGCGCCGATTCGCCAGCGGTCGACTTTAGACTGTCCCTGCGTCGGCCGCCACTGACCGCTTGATCTTTTGTCCGCCATAAATCGAGACTGCAAGTCCGTCTTTCTTCCTTGATGCCCTACGCGCACCCTTTTAATACTAATACCTCCGGTGACTACCTCGACGCTCTCCCGCACTTTCTAGCGCAGTAATCAATTGCTGTATGCGACGTCGTTGACCCGAGCTTCGAAACATCCAACCGCCACCATGCCTATGATACTAGATTCACCCGCGTCCTCCTCCACTACCTCCCTTCTCGAGAAAGACGAGCGCGAAGAACGCCGCCGACTACACCATGAAGCCGACATAATAATAGTGGGCGCAGGCGTCGTAGGATGCGCTGCAGCCGTGGCGTTTGGACGGCAGGGTCGAAGCGTCATATTGCTTGAAAGGAGTCTGAAGGAACCGGACCGCATCGTAGGGGAACTACTACAACCCGGAGGCGTTGAGGCACTGGAGAGGTTGGGGCTTGCAGGTGGGTACATATTCCACTCTGATTGTCTCAATTGGTCTCCCTTTGAAGCTCTTTATATATGCATAGTGTCTTTCTGGATGGACGTTTTGGGCATTTCTTCCACTAGAGACTCCCACCGATTGCCTAATTTACATGTGCAATGGATCATCTGAACTAGCTTCTTGTTAACCACTTCTTTCTTCTAGACTGTCTTGAAAACATTGACGCGATACCCTGCTACGGCTACCAAGTAATATACTACAACGACCCCGTAGAGATCCCCTATCCCAAAGACAAGGCAGGGAAGAGGCCAGAGGGGCGCTCATTCCATCATGGACGCTTTATACAAAAACTACGGGCTGCCGCCATGAAGACACCAAACGTGACAGTAGTAGAGTCCACCGTGACCGATGTGGTCAAGAACGGGTGGACAGGACAGATACTAGGAGTTGAATGCACCACAAAATCAGCGCAAGACTATGTGAGTGAACGAGTGCGCTGATCTATTCCATGACCCTTTTGTTGGACCTTTTGCCGGATCCACCACCCCTCGTGGTTCATTCAGCAAGCGTTAAGAACTACGCTAACGGTCTATAGTACTTCGGTGCTCTTACCATAATATCAGACGGCTACGCCTCCAAATTCCGCAAAGAATATATCCCCAACGCCCCCGAAGTCCGGTCCAAATTCTGGGCCCTCGAACTCATCGACGCCGAACTCCCAGCTCCAAGGCACGGTCACGTCATCCTCTCCGACGGACCCCCGACCCTCATCTACCAAATCGGCACGCACGAGACCCGCATCCTCTGTGACATACCCGAGAAACTCCCCTCCGCCTCCGTAGCCAACGGCGGCGTAAAGGGCCATCTACGGAACGTCGTTCTCCCCTCTCTCCCAGAATGCACACGACCCAGCTTCGAGCGAGCAGTCGAACACGGCAAATTCCGCTCAATGCCAAACTCTTTCCTCTCCCCCTCGACCCAAAAAACGCCCGGGATGATAATCCTCGGCGACGCCATGAACATGCGCCACCCGCTGACCGGCGGCGGCATGACCGTGGCCTTCAAAGACGTCGTGCTGCTGCGCGAGCTGCTCAGCCCCGAGAACGTACCCGCGCTCGACGAGACCAAAGCCGTGCTGAAGCAGATGCAGCGTTTCCACTGGAAGCGCAAGCACGGCAGCAGCGTCATCAACATCCTGGCCATGGCGCTGTACAGCCTCTTCGCGGCTGACGACCTCAACCTCAAAGTGCTGCAGCTCGGCTGTTTCAAGTACTTCCAGCGCGGCGGCGCGTGCATCGACGAGCCCGTCTCGCTGCTCGCGGGCATCATCGTGCATCCCGCGGTACTGGTGTACCATTTCTTCGCTGTCGCGATGTACGGCATCTGGATCAAGATCTGCCAGGCGCCCTTGTTGCAGAAACCGCTCGCGGCGCTGAGCGGGTTTGCGGTGATATGGACCGCGATTTGTGTTATTGGGCCGTATCTCGTTAGCGAGATCAGGTGGTGAGTTAGCTGGGGAAAGGGGGTTAGGTGTTTGCTGGGTCTCGGCGAACTTTGCGTATACGAACTTGTAATTTATGAGCGGGTGGGCGACTTTATGGGCTTCTGGGAGTGCGTATGGGTATCAAGACTTGGTATGCTTATGAGAGCGTCGCTCAAGTAGAGTGATGGATTTGTTGTAAATCGCATCTCCGTCCTATCATCGATCAGCAGTTCTGCGATTTGCTGTGGTGCAATGTAAAGCTTGTCATTGGTTCCAGAGTGGTAGGCTTCTCGTTGTCCACAAAGTGCGTGATTTACAGTCGGCCTTGATTAATATACGAAACAAATTCAAGCAGATCTCAGGAAAGTGGCCAATCATTAAACTTGCATATTCGCAATTACCCTGATCGTTCCTTAGGGAATCCTTTCCTTTTGTTCGGTGGTTGGTTCTTTGAGTGTCAGCTCTAGGCAGCGATGCTATTGTACACCGCCGGTCTTGGCTCGATGGGAAGGGCGGTGGGCCGAATACCACTTTGCGTGGCTTTTTGTCTTTCTTTTGGTGTCTATGGGACAAAGAGCGAAGTATTCACGAGGAGGGCGCAAATGGGCGTTTATGCAAGGACGAATGCGGTAGGTCTTGGCGATTCCAAGGTGGTGAGTATTGGAGGCGTGAGATAGCTTCAGTCGACTGAACTTTTTCTCGCTTTAATGTGGGTAGTAGAGAGCGTGTGATTTGGGTCTTGGATCACATGTTAAAGCTACGGGTCGTAAATCAGGCGCGATGTTCATGGTAATTGGAGTATGAGAAGAAGGTTCGAGGGTGCTCCGATCTAATGAAGGAACGAGAAAATCGGTCCCAGAATCGTACAATTTGCGAATCAGTCTAAGATTTTCAAGAAAAAAGCGTCACTGACAGCGTTCTTAGTATTCATATTGAGGCAGATGGCTACATGACGGCTCCGAAACCTGCATAATTCAGCCCTACAATGCCTTCTAGAACGTGACTAGAAGTGGTTGGAAATTTAACATCCATTATCAGATGCCGCTATGGCCAAGGGTCCGGAAGACAAGTCAGCAAAATCTCAACCCGAGGCACGCTTGCGAGGCGGAAAGGCCTGAGGCATTGAGCATCTCGGGCATCGGATGTATGCAACTCTGGAAGTCGTGGAGGCGTCAAAGATCGTACCACCTTCTGGGCGCCCAGAGAAGAGAGGTATACGTGACGGAAGAGGCTGCCCGGTGTTGCAGCGCGTGATCAAGGAGCAAGAATGCTGGTGCATGAACCCCGCATCGCGTCGCGTCGAGGAGAGGTACAGCATCGAGGTGTTCACGGCTTAAGAGATGGGGTTCCGGCTGCCTCTGAAAGCGGGATGACTTCGAACAATCACTCCCTACTTCACCCTCAGAATTCCAGAGACGTGGATCTAGGGACAGGCCCGGAATTCGCGCTGCGACTATCGGCTATCATGAAGCGTCCCCTCGGATCATTCTCGTTGGATAGCTTCCCCAAGTCCGAAGCCTTTCCCGCTGCAGCACCCGCCCAGGCTTGATGCTTGCATTCTCTCGCATGGATTACTTCGCTAAACCTGGCGTTGGCTGCTCGGAAGCAAACCGCGTCGCGTGTCTTGGGATATCGTGATCTTTGTTATGAGGTCTCGATTTGAAGTGTTTCCCAGAGTGAAGAAGTGGAGAGCGGGGGATCCAGGGTGTTGCATTTTCGGAAATCTAGGTACCGTCCCGTTCCCGGCAGGGCTGCAGCATCTCTGTGGGACACTTCAATGAACGCAGAGACACCACGACGACGATGGAGAGCAAAGACTGTTTGACCACGCAGTCGTCTGGGTAACGCTGGCGGCCGCTGAACACACCACTCCCGCCAGCCACTGTCTCGGACCGGCCTCCAGTAGTTCGCAGGCGCGGGGGCTTCCAGCGTGGTGGGTGGCATGGCCCGGCCAAAGGGAGCGGCTTCGGTCACGGCTCACCTGTGGGCCAGACAAAGGGACCAGCTGGGGATTCCTTTTCGTCATCCTTCTCCCCGCAGTGGCATGAGCCGCGGGAATGCCTATCGACATTTAGGTGCCAGAGCTCCCCACAGCTGCGACCATCGACCGCTGCCCTCTTTGTCCGCTTCCTCCTCACTCTCGGCGCCGGATTGGATAGTTGTGCCCAAAAACCTCCTTCCCAACCACCCGGCTCGGATTGCATATAGCTACCCTGTCTGGAGCTCTTTTCCCCGCCGACTGCCCCTGCCGCTCCCGTCGACTGCAGCTAGAAGCTCCGCGCCGCCTCAGTCTCCCCTTTACCCGAAATTGGAGCGCTGTCCTACCTATAACTAGCCTGCCTGCCCACACGGAAGAGCTGCGAAATCCTTCAAACCCCGAGTCAAACACCCCGCCATCTCCCCCCAGTCGCCCTAGCGCATCTCCGAACTACCCCTCCATCGCCGCCGCAGAACCACCTCCATGTCTGAAGGCGCGACGAAGCCGCCCATCAACCCCGTGGTTGCTGAGGCGCACGAAGTCGACACCTACCATGTTCCCAAGGCCTTCTTCGAGTGAGTCTCCCGGCAGTCCCGATAGAGTTCTGGCACGCGAGGTGGAATGACGGGCGAGCGGGGCGGGGTCGGGCCTCTCACAGGCCTGGAAGCAGACGGCGCCCCGCCTCGCCCAGAGCATTGCATCGTCACCAGATCAGCACTCATCAGATGTAGAACAATGCCCGCTAATCACCCTCCAGCAAGCACCCGCACACAAAGCCGCATCTGGACGGCCTCGAGCACTACCAGCAGCTCTACAAGGAGTCCATCCAGGAGCCCGAGAAGTTCTGGGGCCGCCTTGCGCGCGAGCTTCTCACTTGGGAGCGCGACTTCCAGACCGTACATAGTGGTAGCTTCATCAATGGCGACAGCGCGTGGTTTCTCGAGGGCAAGCTGAACGCCTCGTACAATTGCGTGGACCGCCACGCCTTCAAGGACCCCGACAGGCCGGCTATCATCTACGAGGCCGACGAGGCCGGGGATGGCCGGACCATCAGCTATGGCGAGCTCCTCCGCGAAGTCTCGAAGCTGGCCTACGTCCTGAAGGAGATGGGTGTCAAGAAAGGTGACACTGTTGCCCTCTACATGCCCATGATTCCCGAAGCTGTCGTCTCATTCCTCGCCTGCTCGCGCATTGGTGCTGTACACTCTGTCGTCTTCGCCGGCTTTTCATCAGACTCCCTACGCGACCGTATTATTGATGCTAAGAGCAAAGTCGTCATTACTACCGACGAGGGCAAGCGTGGTGGCAAGGTCATTGGCACCAAGAAGATCGTCGACGAGGCCCTAAAGCAATGCCCGGATATCACCCACTGTCTTGTGTATAAGCGCACAGGGGCCGATGTGCCCTGGACCAAGGGCCGGGATTGGTGGTGGCATGAGGAGACTGAGAAGTATCCATCATACATTGCCCCTGAGAGCATGTCCTCAGAAGACCCGCTGTTCCTTCTCTACACATCCGGCTCCACTGGCAAGCCCAAAGGTGTCATGCACACAACCGGTGGATATCTTCTCGGCGCTGCCTCGACTGGAAAGTACGTGTTCGACATCCACGACAAAGACGTCTTCTTCTGTGGCGGTGATGTTGGGTGGATTACCGGTCACACGTACGTCGTCTACGCGCCGTTGTTGCTGGGTGTAGCCACGGTGGTCTTCGAGGGCACACCCGCATATCCCAACTTCAGCCGCTACTGGGACGTAGTCGCGAAGCACAACGTCACCCAGTTCTACGTTGCACCGACAGCGCTACGGCTGCTGAAGCGCGCGGGTGACCAGCACGTCACAGCCCAGATGAAGAGCCTAAGGGTGTTGGGTAGTGTGGGCGAGCCGATTGCCGCAGAGGTGTGGAAGTGGTACTTCGAGATTGTCGGCAAGGAGGAGGCACATATTGTTGATGTGAGTTATTCTTGCATATTTGACGCATTGCCTGATCGCTCTTGTAACTTGATCTGACATTTCGGACAGACCTACTGGCAAACAGAAACCGGTTCTCACGTCATCACACCTTTGGGTGGTGTCACACCAACGAAGCCGGGCTCTGCTTCCCTACCTTTCTTCGGCATCGAGCCCGCGATCATTGACCCCGTGTCCGGCGAGGAGATCCACGGTAACGACGTCGAAGGTGTGTTGGCCTTCAAGCAGCCATGGCCAAGTATGGCAAGGACTGTCTGGGGTGCGCACAAGAGGTATATGGATACATATCTAAATGTGTACAAGGGATACTACGTGAGTGCAACTGATGGTTGGAGTATGGGCTCGTGCTAATTCGATATCAGTTCACCGGTGACGGTGCTGGCCGTGACCATGAGGGATACTACTGGATCCGCGGCCGTGTCGACGACGTCGTCAACGTCTCTGGTCACAGACTATCGACTGCTGAGATCGAGGCTGCGCTAATCGAGCACCGTAAGTGCCACTTGTTCCGAGATATGGGGTTCAATATTGACTGTAATAGACTCGGTTGCCGAAGCCGCCGTTGTCGGTATTCACGACGACCTCACCGGGCAAGCCGTCAACGCCTTTGTCGCGCTAAAAGAGGGGAACGAGACCAACGATCAGGTCAAGAAAGACCTCATCCTGCAAGTGCGCAAATCCATCGGGCCGTTTGCGGCGCCCAAGGCCATCTTCGTTGTTCCAGATCTGCCCAAGACCCGATCCGGCAAGATCATGCGGCGAATTCTAAGAAAGATTCTTGCCGGCGAGGAGGACCAGCTTGGAGATACTTCGACAGTAAGTTGTGCCGGTTGAAACGATGAAAGCCAAGGCTAACGATTGCAGCTCTCGGATCCATCGGTTGTCAACACGATCATCGATGTCGTGCACCAAGCGAAAAAGAAGTGAACCTAGGAGGCAAATAAAAGACGACAATTGAACGAAAGACATCGACTCAGTCTTAGTGTAAGGCGGGCAATGGATGAGACATGATGAGCTAAGAAATGTATTTTTGACAGCTGAGCAGGAGGAAGAGTGGCGAAGCTGGAAGGCGCAGACATGTTTGGATACTTCAATTTCCGTATTTTCTATACCTTAAGTCGCTTGTGCTGGATATGGAGCTTCAGATAGGAACAAGCCGGAGATTTTTAACCTAATTAGAGTGGTGATGCTGTGATTTGCGATGCGAGACACCTGACAGGTTTGAAATGCGTTTGAGGGTTCTTGGCATTGCTTTGCCCAGGAGCCGTTTCTTTGCCAACCCTGTGGCCAAGATGTGCGTGGGAGCTGGTAAACTGCCACGTTGTGGTACACAGATCTAGTTCATGCACTCCTTCATAAACATGACTCTTTGTGGCAAACGTCGTCTGCTTAGAGGCTCTTGATACTATATAATTGCACTTGGCTGGCACTTTCGCAACATTTTGCGAGTGTCGAATGAGCCCTGTCGATTGTTTGAATAGTCTGTTGTTGCCGGGCCACTCCGTTATGAAGGGACTAATGCAGACTAGACGCTCCCAGTTTACTAGCCCCTTGCGCCGCGAATCATGGGGGGGCTATGCTGACTCCAGCCTCTCACTCTTTATCCCGGGCAGTGATTGTGCTACTACCCACCTAACCACCTGTTTGCACGTATTTCCCTCTCGTTCGCTGCTTCTCATACCCCGCCTATGTCTCTCGCTGTTCTTCCTCGCCGTTAATACACCTCCCTCCGCTGCATCTCCTGGTCTCGGCGCCTGGGAGATCTCCCTCCGTTATGCTCCTCCGCGCCGCCTTTGCCGCTCTGCTCCTCACCTGCACCGAACTCGTTTCCGGGAGCTCCACCGCCAGAAATCCTCTGAAAACCCTCGCTATTGCAAAGAACCCGTCAATCTTGACCCAGAATCATCGCGTCACCGCTATCTCGTCGTTCGACCTTGCCTTCGACCTCGCCGGCAGTCGTGTGCGCCTCAGCCTCGAACCAAACTATGACATTATTGCCGACGGTGCTACTGTATCATACTTGGGAAAAGATGGAACTATCACTAAGATCGAACCGATAGACCGGTTGGCGCATAAGGTCTTTAAGGGCACTGCATGGCTGAAGAGGGGGTCCGGACCATGGACAAACGTCGGATGGGCGCGGATTGTAATAAGAAGAGATGGGCTAGACCCGTTGTTTGAAGGAGCCTTTACCGTACATCACGATCATCACCACGTCCAGCTCAGTTCGAATTATAAGGCTACAAGAGATGTGCTGGACCCAGAATTGGGCGGGCGGGACGATGACTACATGGTTGTATTCAAAGACTCGGATATCATGAGTGTTCGGGACCACGCTGAGCTGAAGCGTGATACCGAGTCAAAATATGCCTGTCAGTCGGATAACCTCGAGTTCAACCTGATGCCGGACCACCCCGTGTATGCCGGCATGCGGAAGCGCGAGGACGACTTCTGGGCCGCTCCTATCTCATCTCTCTTTGGAAAACGACAGATAGACAATCCGTCAGGAGGAGGAAACTCTGCTGGTGTCAATCTGGTTTCCACAATCGGCGACACGCAAGGCTGTCCCACGACCCGCAAAGTCGCTCTCGTTGGTGTCGCTACAGACTGCACCTATACCGGATCTTTCAACAACACCGAGACTGCTCGCCAGAATGTGATTACCCAGATGAACTCCGCCTCCAGCTTATACGAAAGCACCTTCAATATCTCGCTTGGCTTGGCGAATCTCACCGTCAGCGAGGCTTCATGTCCTGGCACTCCACCACCCGCTATGCCTTGGAATCAGGCCTGCTCTTCTACAGTCGACATCCAGGCACGACTGAACCTGTTTTCGGCGTGGAGAGGATCGCAGACCGACTCGAATTCGCATTGGACCCTGTTGAGCACGTGCAACACAGGATCTGCTGTTGGCTTGGCGTGGTTGGGTCAGGCTTGTGTTACGGGATCTCAAAGTTCGAATTCATCCGACGGCCAGGAGACCGTAGCTGGTGCTAATGTGGTGGTGAGAACCTCGACAGAGTGGCAGGTCATTGCGTAAGTGACCGCATATTGCACGTGCTGCCAAATCAGAGAAGCTAACTTTGACAGTCATGAAACCGGCCACACGTTCGGTGCAGTCCACGATTGCACGTCTACGACATGTTCCGATGGAACGACAGTCAAGGCGCAGCAATGCTGCCCTCTTAGCTCCAGTACCTGTGATGCAGGCGAACAGTACATCATGAATCCCTCCACTGGCCAAGGCATCACGAAATTCTCCCCTTGTTCCATCGGAAATATCTGCTCAGCTATGTTCCGCAACAGTGTCAAAACAACATGTCTTACCAACAACAAAGGCGTCACCACCATCTCGGGCCAGCAATGCGGTAATGGCATTGTCGAAGAGGGCGAGGACTGCGATTGCGGCGGAGTGTCAGGCTGCGGTGACAACGCCTGCTGCGACGCCAAAACTTGCAAATTCAAGTCCGGTGCCGTGTGCGACGATTCAAACGAGGACTGCTGCAAAAGCTGTCAGTTAGCCTCGAACTCCACCGTCTGCCGTGTGTCCACCGGCGAGTGCGATCCCCAGGAGACCTGCACCGGCACCTCAGCCTACTGCCCAGCAGACACGACCAAGCCCGACGGCACGACGTGCGGGTCCAGCGGCCTGAAGTGTGCCAGCGGACAATGCACCAGCCGCGACCAGCAGTGCAAGACGGTCATGGGCAGCTACACCCAAGGCAACGACACGTACGCCTGCGACGCCAACAACTGCCAGCTCAGCTGCGCCAGCCCCGAGTTCGGCTCGGGTGTGTGCTACGGCCTGCAGCAGAACTTCCTCGACGGCACGCCGTGCGGCGGCGGCGGCAAGTGCAGTAACGGGCGCTGCGCCGGCTCGTCGCTCGGCAAGGAGGTCAAGTCGTGGATCGACGGCCACAAGGCCATCGTCATCGGCGTCGCCGCCGCCGTCGGCGGCCTCCTCTTGCTGTCGCTCCTCGGCTGCCTCTACCGCTGCGCCAAGCGCCGCCACCAACGCAAGATCTACGCAAACCGCCAGTTTGCGCCGTATGGCGCGCCGCCGCCGCCGTATGTTCCTGGCGGGCGGCCGCGCAACGGCCCGCGCAGCGGCAATGGCTCCTCCCATCGCGGTCACCGGTCGCCGCATTCGGACAGCCCGAATGGGAGCCAGGGCCCGCTTATGGGGCAGCCGGGCTATAACATGCCCCAGGGGGAGTACAACATCCCCCCGCCGCCCTTCTACCAAGGGGGGCGGAGAGATTTGGGCGGGGCGGGGGATATTCCCGCGCCGCCGCTGCCGCCGCCGGGGTTTGTGAGACAGAGTAGTGTACGGTATGCGTGATGGAGGATGGGAAGCCGTAATTATATAAAGAGGGGTGGGCTGGTTGTTGGATTACGAGTACGAATGTAACGACTTCTCTCTCCGGGGGAAAGAATTCTGGGTCTGGCGTTTTTTTTTTGTTATATTATTTTCTTTCCGCTTTGGGCATTTTTTTGGGGGAGTGAGCGTATTGCATGGGCATCGAATCGGGAGGGCTGGATGCATCTTCGGCGGGTATTGGGTCGCATTGGGTGGGCGGGTGGGTGGGGGGGTGCGCTCTACGGGGCGTGTGTGTATAGGGCGGTGAATGTGCGGGCTGGATGTTTTAGTAGTCGAAAGGACGTATCTAGATATTGGTTTATCTGGCTTGCTGTCTTGTCAACCGCCCCGAGGGTATGCTGCAGGTGTAGAGGGTTGAGTGCACACACGATCCTTTTAACCTCCCTGCGCGTTGCTTATCCTCTGCCTAGTCGCTCAGCCGCCACGGCTCGCCCGTGAAGCACACGATACCTCGCCTCAACACTATCCCCCTCCGTGCAGCCAGCTCCGTTCCACGACGCCACAGCCTCGTCAATCAGTGCCAGCAGCGCAGATAGAGTAACGCAGTGCGCACGCTTTGCTGCGTCGGAACACTCGTAGTGGCGCGCCCACGGAGAAGAGAACGTGGATACGCGGGAGGCTCTACCTAGCGCAATGTCGCGATAGCGCTCAGCTCGGAGTGGTTGATAGTGACTCGTACTGGACGTATCAGAGATCCGTCGATGGGATGCTAGAGTTGTGAGTAAGGGGCTTTGGCGAGGTGCAAGGGGGGAGGGGTGGCGGGGAAGATATGCTTCACCTCGGATTCTGGTCACCTGTAGGGGAGCTCTCCTCGCGTAGTGGTCGGGTTTGAGATGGCCGGAGTTGGTGCGGATGAGAGGGTGTGGCAGGTCTGTAGGGCGGACGCGTGAGCCGTCGAGGTTGTGGAGGGTGGCGAGGAGGGTGGGGGGGTTTGGTGGTGTGATGGGTTGTGGGCGGAGAGGCGGGTGGTGCATAGTTGGGGTTGAGGGGAATGGGGGTTGGGATAGGGCGTGTTGAGAGTTTGGGGGAGCGGTATAAGAGTGGGGAAGGGATCAGCTGGTGTGGAACTATCTCTTTGACTATCTGAGGATAAAAAAATTGGGAAGTGAGACTGGGTTGAAATGTTTGGTGTTTGCTAGAGATTTGTAGGGGGATGGTATTGATGGAATATTCTGATACAATCTCGCTCTCTATAGGGATAGGATGGTGCGCTGAGTTGATTCTTAGAGGTCTTACCGAGTGTTTCTCTTTTGAGCTCTTGATCCTAATTACGCCAAAGACTCTTAGCCCTTGAGTTGCTAAATCTTTTGTTCTCATCATGAAGAAGTCTGGCGATGGCCAATGCATCTCCTACTCCTGCTTATGCCTCTGCATTTTCTTCCGCGACAAGATCGTGAGCACAACCCCCAGCCCCGCAAACCCAGCGCCCAGCCACCATGCAGAGCGATACCCCTTCAATGTATCTCTCCCATGATCGTTAGTAGACACTTCGATGTTACCACCAAAAGCCAGTCCCAGGCCAATCGAGTAGTTTACGACCGTGTTGATGAAACTCCCCGCGGCCCCTTGCTGCTTTCTTGAAACCTGATCACTCACGATTAAACTTGCGCTCGCAAAACTGAGGTCAGGGCCAATGGAGACGAGTACAGTGAGCGGAAACGTCATTGGCCAATATGATTGGTTGACGGGGGTCAATGCAAGGAGGATTTGCGAAATGCAGAAAAAGCACATGGATGCAAGGAAGACGGTCCATGCCGGGACTCGTGGGAGGAGGTACACGGCGGTTGCTGCCGCGAAGGCGCCGCAAGCCGCACAAGGGATCAACTGAGGGTATTTAGCTTGCGCGAAGACGGTGGATAGACTAGAAATTGTACCTGGAGACATAGCTCCATCATGGAGATACCACGTAGGCGCATCAGACTTTATGTTCGTCAGCTTGGGGTCCTTTTGGGTTATGACACTGTCTTTACAATTGGGGTTCGTAATATTGAAACATTCCGAAGCTCATCCATCCACATGCCAGGCTCACGATAACAGCAGCGAAGGCAGGTTTCGTGAACATCGACATGGGCATAACGGGGTCTTCGGTGCGATTCTCAATGAGCACGAACAAGACAATTAGCAATAGCCCTACAACTAGCAGGGTGGGTATGTATACAGCTCCCTAGCTGAAGAGTGGAGCCCCGCTGTTGGGCTGTTGTTAGCTGGTTTGACAAACGCATGTGGTCGGATACATACTTGAAAGCGAAGAATATGAGAACGAGCCCGGATATTCCGACCAAGCTACCAAGCCAATCGAATGATCCTCCGTGGCTAACATTCAGCTCGGATGGGATAACGAGCCAGGCTGCAAATGTCATGGTCAGGCAGAGGAACGTCATACTCCAATACGTCCATCGCCAATCTTCAGCGATCTGGGTAAAGATAGCACCCCAAGTCAGGCCTAAAACGTAGCCTCCAGGAGCGACAGCTCCAAAGATGGCAAACGCAAGATTCTTTTTGAAGCCAGGCGGGAAGGCGGTGCCTAACAACGCGGACGCATTCGGCATCAGCGTCGCAGGGCCAATTCCCATGAGAGCACGAAAGACATCGAAGAGGACGGCAGATTGGACATAGCCACAGAAGCCACAGAGAAGAGAGAACACGGCAAGCCAAGTCCACCCAATCATCCAGAGAGTCTTGATCCCGTAGATATCACCGAGTCTTCCGGTAACAAGCACGAAGGCCCCTACGGTTGTACTGTGCTACTGTCAGCCTAGCACACAAGCTCCAGCGGCAAGTCAACCAACCTATAGCTTGCGACAAACCAGCTTTCCTGCACTTCACCGATTCGAAAGGTGTCAGCAATGCTGGCGGCTTGAATGATGGTGTTGCCTAGATTCATTTGCTTGCCGATGTCAGCCGCATGATCGATGCCTAGCTGTGAGCTATCGGAAGCACCAGAGACATGCAAGAGCTTACAGAAAACAGTTGAGCCATTATGACGACCAATATGAAAGTTATTTCATGCCAGGTGCCCCTGAAATGCGACTCTATGCTGTCTTCCCGAGACACAGTCTCTGGCGACGTATCGGACGGAATGGGGTCCGCCTCATCTAGTGGCGGTGTATCCAAAAAGCTGCCATTGTGCTTGCGCTCGTCTCGAAGAGGTTCTAGCTGAACCGGTGAAGGCAGTGCAGGTTGAGAGATGCCTTGGCTCGCATGGGTCAGCGTGGATGTGCGCGACATGGTATGGCTTGGTGTGCAAGGCGGATGTTTGTCTTGGGGCAGAAATGCTGTTGGGATGTACAATCGTGAAATTGGTCATGTTCTCTTTAGAATGAATAATCTTTCGATTCGGTCCTTTTGAGGAAATGCCCAGGCGGGCGTGTAAAGATGAAGAGTGCGGCGGAAAGCCTCCGCTTCTCCACCAAAACGCGGAACTCGCTAATCGCACGCCATGGCTACAGGGATTTGTATATAAATTTTGATATGTGGTGTTTGACAACTGATACAGAATACACATCATGGTGTAATCGATCTATTTGATTGATTCTGTTTGAACTCTTTGAACAGCTACATATGAGCAGCTCAGCGAACTCGAGACAAAAATACTCAATGCCATCAGCAGCTCGTCCACTGAATCCAGCGCTATGCAACTGGCTCCTAAGACGTCGCTGACATTGTGAATCCCGAAAATCGACACAGCAACGCCTGGATATCATGCCCACTCATATCCTCATGCGGCAGATATAAACTGAAACAAAGACCTCCATTTACGTGACGTTATTTGCAAAACATGCAAGACAGAAATAGCGATCCCATCCGACTGTGGGGGCACAAGTGAGCGCCGAGGGAAATGGAGATGAAAACGGGGCTTTTGGTTAATTTCGACGTAAGACTTTCGGACGTGCCGTTGACATCGACTCCTCTTCGCTCTCTGATATGTCGTCTGCGTCGCCCAACTCCATGTCGCTTTCGACCTCTGACTCTGACCCTGACACGTCGTCGCCAGAGTCGTCGTCCGTCTCCTCTGCCTCGTCATCAACCAAGTCCTCAGAGTCTTGGCTGTCAACTTCCGAGTCGCTGATGTCGTTCATCGTTGTGGGCATTTCATCGCCCGAGCTGTTGGTGTTGTCGTGATTTTCAATGATCAAGTCCTTCCTCGTCATAGGCTGTTTTTGAGCTTCCTCCTCTCTTGGTTCGACGTAGATCACAGGTTCGTCGTCTTCGTCTACCATTGCGGCTCGGGTTTGAATGTCCTCCCTGAGGGTAACCTGAGCTTTTAGCATGTCAAGCCTGCCTTTGAGGGACAGTAGTGGTTGTAAGCCGCTTGCACGCTGTTTGAGCACGCGGTTGAGCTCTGTGAGCTGCTTGACCACTTTGGGCTGGCCGGCAAGGTATGCGCCGTGTGCAATGATCACCCATTGTACCCACACCATGAGATGACCGGCGCGCCCGGGTCGTTTGTGTAATCGCTCGGCTAGCTTCTGCAGCAGGGTTGCGACCAGCTTCGATGGGAGCCTTTCAACAGTGTTCCGCACGCTGTCGAGCTCGTTGAAGCGGAAGCATGATTCGAGCAGTTGCCGGTCGTTAGTTTTCAGAGCTTGTGTGAGGACGGTGCCGAGAGAGGCCCCAGTGGGAACAGAGAGGCGTCGTTCGGCGGGTAAGGCGGTGACGGCGCTGAAGTCGGCGTGGGGATCGATGTAAGAGGCCTGGACGTCAATCACGTCTGGCGCGTGTGCTCGGAGGAGCTCTCCAAAGGTGGGCTCGGTGGCAGAGTCGACGCCGCCGTTCTCAAGCTGGATTGTCGCAGGCGCATCCGCATCATCTTCCACTTGTGCTCCAGCTCCAGCGTCATTTTGCTCCTCCTCCTTGTCGCTGTCGGAGCTGTCATCGTCGCTGTCCTCCTCGCCGCTGCTAATCATTACGATCTCTTCTCCGGCCACATCTTCCACGGCGACGAACCCCTGGCGGCTGCTGTCGCCAACTGCCATGACGGTCCTCGACTCATCAGCCCGGTCCTGCCGTGTGCTGTGCACGCCGTTCGTCTTTGCGGAAAATTGGGGCTTCTTGCCGTGCGTGCCGTTGACGAGGCCCTCGAGGCCGGCCTTGGGAGGCTCCTGGGACAGCTTGGCCCGCTTCGAGGGCGGCTGCGAGGTGCCCTGGGGGCGTGGGCGCGACATGGCGAGCTGGAGGCAGGTGGTGATGCGAAAAGGGCGATGCTTGGTGTTCTCTGCCTGGCGCTGGCGGGCGAAATTTTTCTGAGCGAGCAGAGCTTAGCCCGCACGGACCGCGGCCACGTGACCCCTCCTTTTCCAGGGCCGGATTTTCTTTAAAGAGCTGGCCCGCCGTCTCGTCCTTCGTTGACGCTCTCCGCCCCCGTGCTGCAACCCAATAATATCGCGCGACCACCCCCACCGAATCTGCCATCGCTGCCATCGCCTCACCGCGCCGACCGGCTGCTTTCACTAGCACTCATCGTGTCGTCAGTATCGCGCGTCTTTTACTCCCGTCTTTGTTATTTACTTCCCCATCCCTGCGCCGCCCCTCACGCCCCTCGCCGTCGCGCTCTGCGCCGCATCAACACGCGTCCTCACGCCGTTTCACAACCGTGACTCATCTAACCGAACTTGCCCACAGGCTGTCACGTGCACGCTTCGCCCCAGACTTAACTTAAGTCGCAGCCCGGCCGCCTTTGTTTTCGCCGTCTCCAAACACCGCCACACCATCGCCGACACCCCCGCCACGGCCTCACCGACTCCATCTCACCTCACTGCGCGCATCTCGTCGCCCAGCCTGCGCATCCACTCTCGAGGACTGTGCTGCCACTTCTAGCGCTTCCTGGCCTGCCCGTCGCGTGTCGCGCCACGTCTATCACCGTCCGGCTGTCGCGCGCGACAAACAACCCGCCCATAAAGATCGCATCAGGACCGCGCCGTGGATGGACTACTGATGGCCGTGATGACATCATCTGCCTTCGACACAGCGCCATTCGAGGGCAAGGCGCCGCCGGTGCTCTCGGAAACGATGATTCTGGATTCTGAAGTCAACGGGTGAGTCTGCCCTCCACCGCGCGCTTTGCTGTCTCCTTTGTCTCAGCGGCACATGTATTTATCAATATACCAGAATCGCGCACAAGTACGACGCCCTCTTTGATGAACCTGAAATCCCCTCACTCGATCCGTCAGCGCAGCCTGCCGAACCTGTTCTGGAGGAGCCAGTCGCCATCAACGGAAACGGAAACCATGTTCCAGTCGAAGACCAAACATTAGTGGAGGATGCGCCGGCTCCCATCACCGACGTCTCTAGTGGCATTGCGCCCATAGCCCAATTCATCCCCGAAACCACCACCGATACGTCTATCACCACCGCAGTCGAGGCTCCCACCTCAGATATCAGGGAGGACACCCGGTCAGTGCCCACTGCTCGAGAGCCGGAGACGGACATCGTTGGCGCAAGTGCGGGAGAGACAGACCTCGCCCCCCAATCTGTGGCAGAGCCCGTGAGCAAGCCGCAGACAACCGATGTTATGGATATATCGCAGGAGGTGCTTCGAGAAGTCTCTCAGGAGGTCTCAGAGGATGTTTCGCAGGAATTCTCGAAAAGCGATTCTTATGCGCCTGCTGCGCTCGTCACACAGGACACTGAGATGGACACTGAGATGGATTCATTCCTCGCACCCGCCACCGAGGTCCTTGAGCCGTCTGGAGATATCACCACGCTAAAGGCCGGCACTCATACACCCATTGAGGACCAGTTGACAGTGGAGACACAACCCGAAGCTGCACTGGCTGAGATGTCTTTCACCCAATCGCCAATCACGGTCGACCAAGAGATGACGGATGTGCCATCAGCAGGCAAAGTGCGCTCGAGGGAAGATGATGACGAAGAGGAGCCGTCAGCGAAACGGACAAAGACGGATGAAGAGATGGTGAATTCCACCGAGTTCAAGATGCCAGAGGTGCCAGGTCCCAAGGAAAACCATCCCGCTGATGGAACATTGACGATCGCCGACCAAGCTTCGATACAGAGAGCTGTCGATGCGCAACCATGGCCTCCAGGTCCAATCAACAAGGCGCAAAACAAGTTCCTGCTTGAGCGCGTCAGGAACACAAAGAAGATCAAGGTCTCAACCGCATTCCGGGACCCCGTGGACCCTGTGGCTCTCGGCATCCCCAACTACCCCGATTTTGTCAAGAACCCGATGTCTCTTCAGGACATGGAAACAAAATTGAAGACGGATAAGTATGCTTCGGTCACAGAGTTCATGATGGATCTCGATCTCGTCGTCGACAACAGCATAGCTTTCAACGGCATTGCTCATCCGGTTTCTCAAGCAGGTCTCAACATGCGAGCCTACTTCCTAAAAGGCATGATAAAGCTGCCTCGAGACGAAATCCCTCAACAGCCTGCCCATAAGAGGCTAAAGAAGCCTGTGGTGTCGACAACAAGCAAGCCACGCCGGGAATCTCGGGCTGCAGCAATCCCTGTAGCTTCTCCCGTCGTTGCCACCCCGACGGTCACCTCTCCTCAGAACCTTTTCCCCCTGAATCATGATGGCACGCCTATCATTCGACGTGACTCGTCGAATGCCACTGATCGACCGAAGCGCGAAATCCACCGGCCTCCGCCCAAGGATCTTCCATATAATAGCGTCAAACCTAAGAAGAAGAAGTACCAACTTGAAATGAAGTTCTGCGAGTCGGTACTCTCTGCGCTGACGAAGCCAAAATACAAGGCTCTTGCAATGCCATTCATGCAGCCTGTGGACCCCGTGGCGCTGAACATTCCTAATTATCTTCGGATCATCAAGAAACCTATGGATCTGTCTACTGTCGAGAGAAACTTGAAGGAAGGACTATATCAGACCTCAAAAGAATTCTACTCCGACGTCAAACTGATATTCGATAACTGCTACAAGTTCAACCCGCCTGAGGACGTTGTGCACAAGATGGGGAAAGACTTCCAGGCTGTATTCGAGGAACTGTGGGCAGAAAAGAGCGATTGGCTCGCTAACAACCGTGAAGCGTCACAGCCGCCATCACCAACAGACTCTGAAGAGGAGGAGGAAGACGACGACGAAGTCGATGCGCAAACTGCCGAACTGATGGCTCTTCAGCAGCAAATGGCGCAACTCAACGAGAAAGCCCAACGACTCATACAACAAAAAGCCGGAAAGAGGATGTCCCCGAAGGCTCCTACCAAGAAGGGTTCGAAGAGTTCGGCAAAGCAAGCACCAAAGAGGAAGAGCAGTACTCTTGTGCCCCCTTTGAAACACTCAAAGCAGCGCAGACAGGAAAAGGAACCTGCGCCATTAAGCTTTGCTCAGAAGCAGGAGATCTCAGATGGTATCAGCACCCTAGGCGATGTGGATATGCGGAAAGCTGTCCAGATCATCCGCAACGGTGTCCCTCATTTGGCCGTAAGTTGACTTATCTAATGTGTATTTTGATTATACTAACAGACGCAGGCCGTCAATGACGACGAGATGGAAATCGATATGGACGAGATCAATGACGCCACTCTTCGCAAACTCCTATCATTCATCAAATCCGTCAAGGGTCCAAAAGTCCGCGACGACGATGATTTCGCACCCCGAGGACGTGCACCCAAGGCTCCAGCCCCCTCGAAGCCCAAGAAGAACAAGCCCATGGGCAAGGAAGAACAGGAAAATAAGATTAAGCAAATCAGGCAGCAGCTGCAGAACTTTGATGCCAACGCCTCCAATTCTGACCAATCCCCTCCTGGTAAGTTTCCTCCATCGATCATGATGATGGTCCTTTTTCTAACAGTTTACAGCCGCTCAAAACGATGACTCTAGTGAGGACGACGATGAGAGCGGTTCCGAAAGCGAGGAGGAATAGGCGTCTCTCATTATCCTGCTATGCCAGTTCGGCTGTCAGTTGATTGCTTAGCCTTCAACACTTGGCCGGCTGTTCAATCAATAATCGAGCGCTATAACACCGAAAAACACATTAATGATCCTTTCCAACAAACTGGCTTACGAGGAGTTTCACCTAGCTCCATTCAGGGGCTTTGGGGATGCGTCAAGGATGGTTTGCATCTCTTCGTAGGCATCTACAATGCAGGTCATACTCAAGCTCCGATCCTCCGACCCTCTTCCCTACTCTCCGAGCCATCGACTCGGCTCTTACTCTTTGCTTCCTTTCTTGTGCATACCTTACCTGGTGGATGACAGTGGATTTTTGCTGGAACTAGTTATGCCTGCGATACGAGTGCGGATGCTGTCCGGTATTTCGGTGGACCGGACTGGGGAGGATTCAAGTCGGTCACAAATTGGGGGTTGAAGGGTCGGTGCTTAGCTCGACCAGCCTTCCGCTTCTGACATGGAAAGGGACGGGATGGGATGGCGAGACAGTGGACGTAGGGTGAGAGACTGCGGCCGTATGTACACTAGGAGATGGAGCATGGAGGTGGACACTTATGATAGTGGACATTCATCGAGAAGAAACAAAAATGCAAATCCCAAATGCGGATTATTCCTGTGATCCGTCTTGCCCAGGACAAAATAATTAGCAGTTTCCAATGAAGTGCGCTTGGTGCGATTCGGCTGCCAACTGGCCATATGTTTAGCATGTTGGAGGTCTCCCAAGCAATATGGATTCTGGACTCAATCTATGTAATTTCTAGACGACCTGTATTAGACTGGTAGAGCGTACATTTTGTCGGGCTTAAAACGACGTCTGAAGCACTCCAAGCCATGAATTCACCGCCTGGCAAAATGCCAGGGCCGAGCTCTCGCGATTCGTTCAATTTCTGAGCTTCACCAACACCACGCCAAACATCTCTCACCGGCCGCCCCAACCACTCTCGCGATCCCAACTGAGTCTACCCCGCCGCCGCCGCTTGATAGGTCTGCGACCGCATTGCTTCGCCTCCTCATACGCATTGCCCCCGTGCGCGCCTGCAACCTACTCTCCTCGCAAAAACATCCTTCCGATCGCAACCCATCATGGCACCCGTTCAGATCAGCGAGGTTAAGGGCAATAATTCGCGCGAGAACAGAACTGCCGCGCACTCCCACATCAAAGGACTAGGCTTACGACCTGATGGCCGCGCCGATCAGACCAGCGGGGGCTTTATTGGGCAGACTGCTGCGCGAGAGGTATGGCATTCCTTTACGATCTTGCGCTCAGATCCTCCCTATGGCTCCATGTGCGCGATGAGGGTGGTATTGAAATGATCTAGCATGCTAATACGGGAGGATGAATAGGCATGCGGCGTAGTAGTCGACCTCGTCCGCGCGAAGAAAATGTCTGGCCGCGCCGTGCTCCTCGCGGGTGGCCCTGGTACAGGGAAAACAGCGCTCGCGCTTGCTGTGAGCCAGGAGCTGGGTACCAAGGTGCCGTTTTGCCCGATTGTGGGGAGCGAGATATACTCTGCCGAAGTTAAGAAGACGGAGGCGTTGATGGAGAATTTTAGACGCGCGATAGGTGAGCTTGCCCTGCGGAAACAGCACGATGAAGCCGTCCTTGATGTGTGCAACATTAAGCTGACAAGTCGTTGAATTATAGGCCTCCGCGTCCGCGAAACAAAAGAAGTCTACGAAGGCGAAGTCACAGAACTGACGCCCGAAGAGGCCGAAAACCCGCTGGGTGGCTACGGCCGCACCATCTCGCACCTGCTCATCACGATGAAGTCCGCGCGCGGTACCAAGAAGCTACGGCTCGATCCGTCAATCTACGAAGCCATACAGAAAGAGCGTGTGCGGCTAGGCGACGTCATCTACATCGAGGCCAACACCGGAGCTGTTAAGCGCGTGGGACGGTCAGATGCGTATGCCACAGAATTCGACCTCGAGGCCGAGGAATACGTCCCTATACCCAAGGGCGACGTGCACAAGAAGAAGGAGATCGTGCAGGATGTCACGCTTCACGATCTCGATGTCGCGAATGCCAGGCCGCAGGGCGGACAGGACATCATGAGCATGATGGGCCAGCTGATGAAGCCCAAGAAGACAGAAATCACAGAGAAGCTGCGACTGGAGATCAACAAGGTTGTCAACAAGTACATTGACCAGGGCGTCGCAGATCTTGTTCCGGGTGTGCTGTTTATCGACGAGGTACTTCAAACCCTCCCTTCTTCATCGCATCCACCCCTTTTCTGTCACAAGGTCGCTAATAGCTGTACTAGGTCCACATGCTCGACCTCGAATCTTTCACCTACCTCAACCGCGCCCTCGAATCCCCCCTCTCCCCTCTCGTCATCCTCGCCTCCAACCGTGGCGCCACCCGCATCCGCGGCTCCGACTCCCTCCCCCCCAGCGCCCACGGCCTGCCCCCGGACCTCCTCGCCCGCCTCCTCATCATCCCAACCCACCCCTACACGCCGCCCGAAATCCGCTCCATCATCCGCTCCCGCGCCCGCACCGAAGGGCTCGCCGTGTCGGAGCCCGCGCTAGAAAGAGTAGGCAAGCTGGGCGAGAGCGTAAGCTTGAGGTATGCGCTGCAGCTGCTTGCACCGGCGAGTGTACTAGCGAAGGTGGGCGGGAAGGAAGGGGGCGTTATTGGAGTGGAGGAGGTGGAAGAGTGCGAGAGTCTGTTCTTGGACGCGCGGAGGAGTGCAGCGGTTCTGGGGAACGGGGAGGGGTATATTGCTTGAGCTTGAAGCATTAGGCACGAGTAATAGCTTCAAGTTCTGAGTCATGGTTTGGGAGGTTCTAGGGGGAGTTCGGTGTACTACTACCTATCTAGAATTCGGGAACCAAAATGGGACTGGTGGTGCAAAATGAACACACTTTTAAGCGTCTTTTGAGATGGCGGAGTGCGGAAGTTGAAGTAGGCTCTCAAGTGCTTTTGGAATGACGCTCAGCTTCGATGATTGGGTTTGATGTCGGGTCTTTGGGCTATTCGAGATACTTCAAACTTGATTCGCAAGGACTTTTTTGGCGTCGTTCTCGATGTCTTTGAGATATTTTCGCTCACGTGACTGTGAAACGGAGGACAACAGATGTCGATTCTACGTGGAAATCCTAGCTAGCTATACATACACCTTGAAAGAGGTCCGTGCAGCCATTTCTATACCAGATCTCCTACAATATATGATGGATCCAGTATCTCCAGAATGCTTCCTATACGTCACGTGCACTAGCTGCCCGAATATCTACCGAACCTCAAGAATTCAACAACTTCAGGAAGCAGCGCGATCAAGACCTGCGCAGCCCACGCCTAAGTTCGCATAGCTCGTCGAGTTGTTGTTAGGCTTCAACGGCGACACACACTTCTTCCACACCATTGATGATCCTAAGGGTCCAACCATTCGGATGATCGAAGCCGGACATGTCTGGAAAGGCTTTAGGACCATCGCACGTAATCCACGCACCATCACACGGCGGCTTCGCTCAGACTCATTGCCCGCCAGTTCCCTTAAGGATCCATAGGAAAGTATGGCCATCACCATGCCACACATGTCCACCGCGCACTACTTTGCGGATTCGCTCGGGCAGGAGAATCAGGATGTCCTCACTGAAGAAATGAAGCACGTTTGATGTGGCGCCATATCAATGTCAGGCCATTTAGACACCGGACGAGCGCTGGCGAACGAGAATATATCGGATGACATCAATTTCCCGCTTAATTACTTTGACGCAGCCGCATACGGCACGAAGGCGGCGTCGGAAATGTAAACATTCGCCGCACGAGGCAATCCGTCCGTGACAGCCTTGCTCACGTCCACCTTGCTACCGCTGCAAGTCTGAAACGCAACAACAATACAGCCTCTCTTCATGTCCGGTGGTCACCCTCTAAAACCAAGCCACAAAATTACCGCACGAGGTAGCAACTCTGGGCGCCTTAGACGGAAACAGCAGTCTAGCCAATCGCCCTTCAAGCCGACCACGTATTAGCCCAGAGAGGAGGCTGACCAGGATCGACTCCGGTTTAGCGCTGAACCACCGGACGTGAAGAGAGGCTCTAAGTTTCCAAAGGCCGAGGACTACGAGGAGCCGCGTCGCACGGACGTTGACGCGGGGTGACGTTGGTTGGAGTTGATCGACGATAGCATCATCGCATGGCGCGACCGGGGCTTCGGGAGTCGTGGCATGGCCGCCACGTGCAGCCGCAGATTGCCTCGAGGCTGGCGGGCGGCGCTGAGTGGCTCGCGGCAGAGGGGACCGAAGTCAAAAGTCAAAAGCGCCCCAAGGATGGTGAAGGAACCGATCAGTCGGAGAGAGTGCGCGTACTGGTGGGCTCTTGGCGCCCCCCGGAACCAATATACAGTCCCCCGCCCCGCCCTGAACGGACTGACGACCACAGCACCACCGTGCACGAAACATCGCACTCAGTCCGTCCAGGACGGGATTGTACAACGATGATTCGTAAACACCGATCTCCGTGTTTTCTCATACATTTTCACGTGCATTTCAACGCGTGTAGCATTCTCACCAATGAAGCTTTTCAATTGTATATCAAATTGTATTTCGATTTCTTGGCTGGTGTTTCACTTCTTGATTTCCGTGTCAATCCTCTGGTTCCTCCTTCACCTACGTGTCTTCCCCATCGTCGCGCATAACCTTGAGGCCTTATTTCACAACGAGTCGCCTCTTGATGTGATGCGTACGTCTATTTGCGAGCGGAGAGAGCACTTATATTGGAGTTCAGTGCAAATGAAGCATGAGATTCCATTGGTCATTTAATGGGGGTTGTGACGTTCACGCCCTGACAGACTATACTTACACAGGAAGTTCTCCAAGGTCGTTAAAAAGTCCGCGCATTTCGAGTCTTCTTTGAGAAAACGTGCGAATATCTACTCTGTGCCTCTCGAATCAAGTCCTGAACATGACGTCTCACCCCCCCTAGGCCAGCGGTTTCCAAAGGCTTTGCAACCAACAACGCCGAAATTTCTAAACCTATTCGGTTGCAAGCGCGTGACCTCTCTCGGACTCCGTCAAGCGGTCAGAATATCCCCACTTGGTGCGTTGAATCGAATATCAGGTGTCCCGCCGTAGGCCCCAGCACCCGTCAGCGTGGCTGGGATCTTACCTATGTCCGCATAGCGCTGCTCGCTCCACCTATTAGAAAACGCCCATCGTCGTTGATCACGGTAGCTCGGTGTACGGGATGTAGGAACCCACAATGGTCGTTGATCACGGTGTGTGCGATGTAGGAGCACAGCATACATAAGACTAGCAAGCTCGACAGAAGCCAGGTTTATTCAATACGCATGCCTCGAATTTCATGCTGTTTAGACATTCCCGGTAAGCTGCGCCACCGTGCTCTTATTTCCTTGGCCACCTGCGACTAACAACCTGTGTCTCCTATTAGATAACTTAACACTGTCACTTCATTCTACAGTAGGTTGTAAGGCGCCTCCTGTATCTTTCATCGAACATCGCTAACAGCGAGCAGACATCATCAACGACAATGTCAAATTGGCCAGCAATGACGGACGACAACAGGATGCGACTACGAGCGTCGTGCAACGCCTGCAACGAGTCCAAAGTGCGGTGCAGCCAGCGAAAGCCGACGTGCTCAAGGTGTGAGCGCAACGAAACTGAGTGCATCTACGGTCTGTCGCGGAGAACACACAAGGACGCGCCACCCATTTCGATCCCCCCATCGCAGCGAGGGAGGGGGCTTTCGCGGTCAGGGAGGCCTCCGCGGGCCTCATCCACCGACGATACTCGTGCCAGTACCAACGGCAATAGCAACATTACGAGCAACCCTGCGACCCAATTCAACGATTCGAGTAACACTGCGGCCCAGTTCAATGGTTGTGCGATGCCCGACGAACCGGCCGCGACGCACAATAATAATGCAAACCTTCTCGCCGATTACATGTTTCCGATGCCAACCGAACCCGCGCCGATGATGGACTTTAGCGGCCTAGGAAGCACCAGCAGCATGGCGCCTGGGCAGTTCGCAACGACGGGAGCCGATTACGCCAACACCAAACCTTGGGTCCTGGGATCCCTCTTCGGCACCAACCACAATGGCGACGCCCTCGACATGGGGATGTGCTGGGCGCTGAGCGGCGAGGGTGAATGCACTTGCCACGCGGGCGTCACGGAGCTGCTGGCGTCGATGCGCGGCAGCGGCACCAGCAACGACCAGCGGCTGTCACTCGACGCGCAGCTCGCCAAGCTGAAGCTTTGCATCATGTCGTCCGAAACGTCGATGGCGTGCTCGCACGGCGGCGAGGACTCCGAGCCCATCCACATCATGGCCGTGGCCATGCTCATCGGCTACGTTATTGACGACTTCAAGATGCTCGCCAACGACTCCGCGCCGCGCAAGGCGTCGTCGTCGTCGTCGGCGGCCGAGATGGCGACCTTGGGGAACGCCGAGAGGGGGACCAAGCCCATGCCCATGCCCAGCCGGGCCAACACGCCAACCAACATGTCCCTGGGAGGCCTCATGGAGCCGCGGCTGTCGTGGGGCGTGCTCGAACTAGAGGAGGACGACGAGATGGACCTCCGACAGCGGCTGTACCTGCTGTCATTCCGCAAGCTGGAGCGGCTGCTGTCGCAGCTTACACTGTATCTGCGCGATCTGCACAACCAGTGGGCCGGCCTCCCAGACCCGTCGCGGCACACGGCGTTTATGATTGCGTGCGATTACACGCGCATATGGCTCGAGAAGAAGGCCGGTGACGTCAAGAGAATGTTTTCAGTGCCCGCGAGAGACGAGACGATGGATTCAGCGCTTGCATAGCATTTTTTATTTCATTGAGTTTGTGATGCATGATGAACATTTTAGCACGGCGGCGTTTCTGTTTTCTTTGTTTTTTTTTGTTTGGGGCGTTGGGGAAAATATGCATGAAGTTACACTTCCTCGGTGCACCCTTTGTATCTATGCATTCAGTGCTGTTGCGTCTCACGGGTAAGGCTCCGGCCGGATGTCGGGTTCGAGTGGAACGGTCCGTAGCATGGCCTCTACGCAGTAAAACCTTGGTATAGTCATACGGCTTTTCGGAGGGCTATGGAGGGTATTACTGTATCAAGAGTCACATGTAAGTGATTTGTATACCAATGGTCTCCAAAACAGCAAGGTCAAGGGGGCACTCCTCCATATAAAAAAGCCCCTGGTCAGTGTAATATTGGTGAGCCGGGGCTTATGATACCATAGTAAGCAAGTTATTATAATAGCCCTCACAAAACTGGACAGTCCGGCGAAAAAACAGCACTGTATTGAATATATCGCTATAACCCGAAAACTTTATAACGAGGACTTTTTGCATTTGCCCGAACCGTCACTAATGCAGGGTTCTTCCTAGGCCACACGTTGCTCATCCTTGTCGGTCAACGGACCAAGCCCTGCCCTGTCGCACCGTTCACAAAACTCCGTAGCCCGGGTTTTTGTAGTCCTGGGCCCGGCCGTAGCTGTCGTGCCACTAGCGATGTCACTGTCAGCCTCCTTCCATATTTGTCGTTGGCACTCGGCTTTTGCATGAATTGGGCTGCAGCTGCAGATGTGTGAGTTCTGAATGTCGTTCACCCAGGAAGAGGAAGCGAGAATCAGCCACTCCCGAGAATTGGCGAGGATTTGAGGGAGGGGCGAGCGGCTAGTCCAAATTCCTCTAAGCGTGACTAAAACTGCTCGCGGAACAGTCCACCAATACTCGTTAGTTGGGTGAACGACGTTAGTTCATCGGACGCGTCTAGGAGCTGTATTACGCTGACGGGTTTCGGAGATCAGCAAGCGTGCTAAGAGAGGCGTCCGGATCTCCTGAAAGAATATGGTAATGCGACCAAGGGCGATTTCATCTAAGGGACAGGTCTTTGCTAGGCTACCTAGGACCGTGTACGGCACAAGGCAATAGTCCGCTTCCACAACGCTTTCATCAGAGGTTCAAATTCAAACATTCACAAGCGCCAAGACGCTGAGGATGATGCCTAGACCATCCAATTTCGCACCTTATAGAGGTCCCTTTTCTATTGAGACTAGCCCGCAGGTACTCATCAAACTCATCCTCATGATTCACTGGTGGAGCAATCCGCACACGCCGTGGCCAACTTGTAGACTGCTAGTCGCCTTAGCAGCTGCATGTTGTTATGTGTAGGCGAGGAAGTAGCCTCGTTGTGGTGTTTACTATAGTACATGGGCAAACCGGGAGTCGGGTTATCCTGCAGTGAATGTATTAATCAGACAGTAGTGGATTGATCGTTAATGCAATCAGAATGTCAAAAGGTCACGTAGTATGTTCGAGGTATGTCCGAATCATGGCGCCCTTTTTATAACCTTTGTAACATAATCCATTCTATATACCGTAACACCTAAAGAGTAAAAAGGAACAAAATGAAAAATCATAACTCCATTGATACTAAAAAAGATCATAACTTTCCAACTCACTCAGGCTTCAAAGCCGCCGGCAAAACCGTACTCTTCGCCGCCAACTTCGTCGCAAAAGTCGATATCGGCACACCCGCCAACACATCAAACACCGTAACACTAGTCTTCAACTCTTTCAACGCCCAGTTCATAAGCTCAATCGCCACCAAACTGTCAATACCATAGCTGTGCAAGAACCGCTCCACATCAATCTCCTCAACAGGCATCTGCAGCATCTTCGCAACCTGCTTGACGAGCGCATTGGTGATAGCGGTGGCTGCTTCCTCGAGAGATTCGGCCGCTGCAATGAGCGTGTGTGTCGGTGCCGAGGCAGAGGCGGAGTCGGCGCCGGAATCCTGGTTGCGGGTGCCGGTGAGGGCCATGATGCTGAAGCGCTTGCTGTCGAGGTAGAACGGAGCGTCGATCCCAGCGGCGATGGCGCTGCCGCCGGTGGCGAGGCCGGTGATGACTTGCGCTCCGCCGGTGGCGTGAATGTCGCCGTCGATGGCGCGCTCCATCAGAGCGTGGAACTCGGGCTCTCGAATGCCGTAGGGCTTCTCCCACTCCATCAAGCTCTCCGTGATGCCGGTCTCCGCTAACACACCAATGTCGCGCATTATGCCGAGATCGACCGTCGTAGCGCGCTGTCCCTGAGCGCGACGATGATAGGCTAGCGCATCTTCGTAGGCTCCCGCAGCACTGTAGTTGGTCTGTCCACGGTTACCGTAGACGGCGGCGAAAGAGCTGAGCGAGATGAAAAAGTCCACATTGGGAAGACGTTTGGAAAGGTTCCAGCTGCCCTGGACCTTGGGGCGTGTGGCTTCAAGCCATTGCTGGTGCGTCATGTTGACGAAAAGGGTGTCGCGGAGGACCATGGCGCCTAAAAACGGGATTAGCTAATAGATAGGGTAAAGTGAGCTATAGTCCTTACATTGGAAGATTCCGCGGATGGTGCCAAGTTCTTGTGAGCATTTGGCGATCGAGGCTGCGACTGCGCTGTCGTCGGCGACGTCGCACACAAGAGCTTGTACCTGGACATTCAGCTGCTCGAGGTCGTGAACCAACTCTTTTGCAGCAGCGGATTTGGCGCCAGAACGAGAGAAGAAGCACAGCTTTCGGGCACCGAGCTGAACCAGTTTCATGGAGAGACTCCTTCCCAGTCCACCGAGGCCACCAACAAGCACATAAACCCCTTCAGGGTCGAGCTTAAGGCTACTCTTTGGCGGCTGGATTACCGGTACTACATCGTCGTCGCCCCAGGTGAAGACCTGCTTACCCAAATACTTGCCTGCCTGCATGAGACGCAACGCAGTCTCAACTTCGGAAATCGGGTAGCTAACAAGGGGTTCCACCGGCTTCGATATTCCGCGACGGAAAAGGTCGAAGGCGCCTTCGATGATGGTAGCCAGGATGTCTGGCCTGTCTTGCTCAAGATGATTGAGATTGAAGAAAGTGAACGTTGCATCTTGTTGGAATGGTGCCATGTCTAGGCCCGTGTTGGCAAGGATATCTCGCAGACCGATCTCGATAAAGTAGCCAAACGGCGCGATGCAGTGCCACGTCTGGCGGAGAGTTTCACCAGAAAGCGAATTGAGAATAACGTCGACACCGCGCCCATTTGTCATGCGCTTGATGCCCTTGACAAAACTGAGGGCCCGAGAATTGAAAATGTGGTCGTCTGGGATCCCATAGGTGTCACGGAGTAACTTTCTCTTGGTCTCGGATGACACAGTTGCGAAGATTTCCAGTTCGAAGTGCCTCGCAATCTGGATAGCTGCTTGACCGACTCCGCCGGCGGCAGCATGAATGAGGATCGACTGTCCCTTTTGGACTCTAGCCAGCCGGACAAGCGCATTCCACGCCGTACCATGGATGGCTGGGACGGCGGCGGCTTGCTCAAAGGTCATTCCCTCGGGAATTAGGGCGCAAAGCTCATCTCGAGTCCGATGGATAGTTCTGTGCGCGCCGTGACCGTACACTGCTACTCTATCACCGACCTTGAATTTCGTTACGGCGCTGCCCACGCGACGGACTAGGCCGGCCGCGTCAAGGCCAAGTCTCGAATCGGGGAGTTGGCCCATCGCTGCCATGACGTCGCGGAAACTGAGATAGTGTTAGTTTAGTAATATCGGGGTTTTTCGTTCACATGAGTGATTGCTTACTTGACTGACGAAGCCTTCACCTGGATCTCAACGTAGTTCGGCTCAAGCTCTGTTCCAGCTAACTCATCGATTTCCATACAAACCGAATCTAGCATACCTGGTGTCTGAATACACATTTTCAGACCAAATTTCGCGTCTTTTAGTGGCATACTAGTGATGGTAGAGGCCGCGCCGGGAAGCAGGTCGTTGATCTGATCGTTCAATGCAACGTTTTCTTCGATACGACTAACGTGCAAGAGGTCATCCTTGACTAAATACTCGTCTTCTTCAGACTTCGAATTGAAGGCAGTGCTGACCAATTTGGCCAAGCGAGCTGATGAGGAGAGTAAAGCCTCGCCAGCATGGAAAGTGCGAAGAGATAGGCCTGGTGTCTCGTTGCGCACGACTCGAGCCAGACCGTCAATCATGCTCGAGCTCGGATCGTCAAAGGTAGTGACCCAGAAAACGCTTGCGGAGGCTAGAATCAACTTCTTGATGTTCTCGAAGTCGCTCTTGGCGAGGTCCTGAAGGATGGATTCCTGTAATTCAAGTAGGGAAATGCACGTCTTGCCTGCGAGGGAGGATACGTCGGAGCCCCAGGAAAACGTGTCGATCTCATAGCCATGACCCTGGAGGGCTGTGCCGATATCAGATGCCGCTGCTCGAGCTTTCTCGGTCAGTTCGGCGGGCTGGATGAGTGTGATAAGATCTGGCTCGGCACGCCCATTTGTACCGTTGATGCCGTTGGCATGCAAGCTCTTTTGCCCTATAACAAAACTGTGTTCCGCCGATTGGAACACTGTCGTGAGTAACTCATTAGCATAAGACTGGAACTTGACTACAGCGTCTTTGTCTGCAGAGAAGCAAACACTGCCATCAGGCTTCAGGACCTTCGCGATGTTTGAGAGCGTAAGCTCTGCTTGTGAGTCGAATGAGTCGAGATCTGATAGAATGACCACATCGTAACTTCGACCTTCGAGCGACTCCGGAAGGAGTTCCTCAGTGAAATCTAGGGATTCAATGAGGGCATCGTGGGCGGTTTCATCCAGCTTCGCCTTCAGCTCAGCATCCCCACATGCGATGGTAACCTCTCCGGTCTTGGATATGTTGGAAAGGTCACCATGAGTGAGCAGAGAAGAGTTAGATGCGATCTCCAACACTGACAGGGCTGGATTTGAATGGTGAAGGAGCTTCACATATTCAGCCACTTTTTCGGTCCCGCGAATGGGATCAAGGGCCCGCTGAAGTTCTTCAGTCGTCAGCAGGTCAACAGCAGGCCTCCACACCAGCTTGCTGGTAATGGATTTGGCTGCAGTCTGCGTGTTGCTTGCTGAGCCGCCGGCCACCTCGGCGCACAAAAAGCCCCGAATGTCGACAGCCGGAAGATGCTCATTGTCATCGAGCATGAGGATATCGGACTTGAGCTCACGGAAACCATGCTTCGCCGAGTTTGCAAAGCCGGGGAGCTTGACTCCTGGGGTCCAGGGAACGTGGGCAGAGATGATAATCTCGTCAATCGACTTGGGGACCATGGCAGTGAGGGCATTCTCGCCCATGACGGCAGCAAAGGCAAGGTGGAAGATAGCATCGAGCGTGCCTGGATGAATAACATGCGGCCTATCACAACCTTCGGGTGTCCAAGCTGGCACATCTGGAATTTCCACCAACCCATAGCTCTGTCCGTCGCGGTTGCGGGCTTCGCGGACATTAGCAAACGCGGGGCCGTACTGTAGACCCACTGCGCTTAAGTCACTGTAGAACTCGGTGGAGTCAATCCGGCTATTGCAGGAGGCTTTTGCTTCGTCGTACTGAGACGTCAGCGCCTGCAGCTCCAGCGTCCGCTCCTGGCTGGCCTCGGAGCCTGGTGCAGGCTCGTACTCGACTAGAATCAGGCCGGAGCAGTTCTTAACTAGCGCCTTGCTGTCGGGCGAGCTGGTGACGGTGAACTCGGTCCATGTGGATGACGAGTCACGCGTACTAGCATTATGAGGGCGAAGCTGAACAATGCACTCCACGTCGGCCTCTGTGGAGAGGACGGCAGCGGCCGTCAGTTGGATGTCCTGCAACCGGAACGATGAGATCTGCTTGGACGGGTCGGCCGTCTGGGAGGCGGCCTCGAGGGCCATGGCAAGATATCCAGCAGCGGGATAGAGGACAGAGCCTTGGATCTGGTGATCCGCGATCCAGGGCTCCTCGGCCAGGCGGATGAAACCCCGCCATAGATACTCGCGCTCGCCCATGGCCGGGGCGGGCGCACCGATGAGGCTCTGTTTGGGACGGGCGCGGTGCAGGAACTCTTGTTCGATGCGGTCCTCGTGGTAGTAGCGCTGGGCGTGCTTCCACGGGTAGGTGGGAAGGTCGACCAATGGCGCGGTGAATTGCTTGCCGCCGTCTCCATTGACCTGCTGGACGTTCACTTTGTAGCCCTGGGCCCAGAGCGAGCCCGCCAGGCTCAGAGCCGTCTCCACTGCGTTCTGGTTTCGGGCGACGACCGACTGGTATGGGATGTTGGTGATGTTGTGTGCCTTGAGCGTCTGCGTCGCCGGCCCCTGGAGAGCGGAATGCGGTCCAAGCTCGATCAGCAGGTCCACTGCATTCTCATCTGCGCGCTTGCCGTCTCTCACTGGTCGCAGCATGTCGTACACCGCTGTGGAGAACTGGACGGGCGAGATGAGATTGCGCACCCAGTTAACCGCCCCCAGCTGCTCGGCCTCGATGATAGAGCCCTCGACACTGGAGTGCATTATGCAATCCCCGTCTGGAACTAAGGGGACAAGATCCGATAGAAGCATATAGTAGTCTTGCGCCACCGTCTGCATATGGGGGGAGTGGTAGGCGGTGTCAACCTGGAGCTTCCGCGCAAACACACCTGCTTTCTGGAGCATCCCAAGCAGTTGCTCAATGCCAGCGGTGTCTCCGGAAATAGTCACACTAGTCGGTGAGTTAATGCAGGCCACCACCAGCTCTCCCTCCGTCACCTTAGCAAACCATTCCTCAGCCTTCTCGGGAGAGAGACCGGCCGCCATCATAGAGCCTTTAAGGTCGGGGGAGTTAGTCTTCATCTTAGTAGAAAGAACGCCGCGGTAATAGGCCACCCGCCATGCATCTTCTTTGGTTAAGGCGCCCATGGCATAGGCCGCCGCGATCTCGCCGCTGGAATGGCCAGCAACCGCGGAAGGAAGGATTCCCCAAGTCCGGAGGAGGTCGACTAGAGCAACTTGCAACACAGTGCAGAGCGCTTGGCTGAACTCAGCTAAGTGCAGCCGCGAGCTCGTTTTGCTCTTCTCCAGCTCTTCTGTCGCCGACCAGGGGCATTCACACACCTCCTGCAGATAGCGATCGGCCGCAGCTACGCTTTCTCGGAAGACGGGGTAGGCCATAAGCTGCATACCCATTCCGGGCCACTGCGCTCCTTGACCAGTGAAGATAAACCCGAGCCGGGGCTGTCGAGAGGACTGCGCGATCAATGCTGGATTTTCGTCACTGTTCAGCGTCTCAGCAAGCTGATCAGGCGATGAGGCCACTGCGTATGTTTTCCATTGGAGGTGAGATCGCCGATCACTCAACGTGTATGCCAGCTGGGAGAGGAACTCGTTGGTCTGTTTGGCATTTTTGCCCTCGACGTATTGTGCCAAGGGCTCTTTCACGCGCTTGAGGCCCTCCTTGTCCTGAGCGCTCAAAACGAATAGCCGCGGTCCCGAGCGGTCATTCGAAGCAACGTGCGGGATCGGGGAGATGCCTCGTCCTTGAAGGTAGGAAGTAGCGTCGTCGAGGATGGCATGAGCATTGGTCCCGCCGTATCCGAACGAATTGGTACTGACGCGCCGTAGGCCGTTGGTAGGCCATGGTGTCAGCTTTGTTGCGACCTGGAGCTTCCACTCCTCGAATTTGATCTTCGGGTTTCCTTTCTTAAAGTTGATGCTGGGCGGGATCAAGCCAGTTTCGAGAATTAGAACGGCTTTGATAATGCCGGCGATGCCGGCAGCTGCCTCGAGATGGCCAATCTAGATGCGGTCAGTCGTCAATCGCGGACAAAGGCCATTGGACATACATTTGATTTCACTGAGCCAATGATGAGCTTGTTTTGCGATGTGTGGGTAGCAGCAATGGTCCTGGCTAGCGCTGTTGTCTCCTGTACGTCGCCAGCTTGCGTGCCGGTGCCCTAACAACTCGATTAGCCTCAACCCCGTGACCAAAACAGCAGAAGTGACCTACGTGGGCTTCGACATAGCCAGTGTTGTTGAAGTCCAAACCTGCACTCCGATAGACGTCCGCGATGAGCGTCGCTTGCGCGTCAGCGCTCGGGACCGTAAATCCCTTGGTGTGGCCGTCCTGGTTCGAGCCGGTCCCGCGGATGACGGCCCGAATAGGGTCGCCGGCCAGGACTGCGTCGTCCACGCGCTTCAAGATTACGCATCCGAAGCCTTCGCCTCGACCGTAACCGTTGCCAGACTCGTCGAAACTCTTGCACTTTCCATCAGGCGAAATGAACCCCTGGCCGGAGAGGTTCATGAACCATTCCGGATTGAGCAGTAACGAAGTCCCGCCTACGATCGCATAATCAGACTCTCCCGTCCGCAAGCTCTGACACGCTAGATGCAATGCCACTAGACTGGACGAGCATGCCGTATCCAAAGTGAAGCATGGGCCGCGCAAATCCCACAGCCATGACATGCGGGCCGACAGTGCCGTTGTGGGTGATGCCGTTGCAGTGTTGGCAGGGAGATTGTCCGGATCCCTTAACATGCCTTCTCTGTAGTCGCTGGTGAACGAGCCCATGAACACCCCTGTTTTAGTTCCAGCGATCTTGCTAAGGGGCAGGCCAGCACGTTCCAGGGCTTCGTAGGCGACCTCCATCATGATTCTTTGCTGTGGATCCGTGGCCTCGACATCGTTCTTCGGCAGAGTGAAGAAGTTTGCGTCGAATTTGGATATATCCTGCTTCAGGAAATGGGCACCTTTGGCGGTGCTGGTATTGCGGTTCTTTGTTTGCGACCAAAAGGAATCAATATTAAAGCGCTCCTTTGGAATCTTTGACCATGCCGCTGTAAACTAGGGTCAGCCCGAAATTCGAATTCGCGCTCGTTGCTAATTAGGGAGGGAAGGCGGACATTTTCCGGCACAGATTGACTCCCAGAAGGTGTCGAGGGTGTCACCATCACCAGGAAATCTACATGATAGACCTGTCACTGCTACAGAGTGACTGTCTGTATTCTTTGCCGCCCCCATATTTCCTTAAGGAAAGTGTTCGAGAATGAAAGGAAGGATAAGGATCGACGCGTTTGACGTAGGGTAGTTGGAAGTAGAGAGATAGAAGACTGCTCAAATCGCCCAGTGCTTCTACTTGTTCAATAGCATTGAGACCATTAGATTCGGGAGTAGCGAAGTTAAATGTATAGACTCATCCACACAGACCACGGGGGGGTATAAAAAGAGTGCACTTTAGCAAAATAAGTACGATCTATCCGCCCCACGGACTCTAAAGCTAGGAATCTATGGCGCACGCCATAGAGTCCGTGGGGCGGATAGTAGACTTGGAGCGGACAGTGTCGGTGACGGGTCGGGAAATGGCGCAGTTGTCCGTATCCATTCTAGTGGAGGGAACTGTGGCTGGAGGCCGAGAGCAGCTTACGACATTCTCCGCATGTCTCAACATCATCAAGTGGCTTTTTTCATCCACTCTGCTATCATTCGAGCTATACTAGAGAAAGAAGGCCCGCCGGGTATAGGAGATCCCTGGCCGAACCCGAACGTCGGCGTCGTAGACTCCCTATGTAGGTTAGAACTGCGCTTATCCCCAATAGTCCCTGTTGTTGGATATTCTGACTTTAGGAGGCACTACACCGGGGTCTAAATAAGCACGATCTAGCATTTCTCACCGAAGTTCAACGCCGAAGTAGAGGTGAAACTGAAGATCGCGTTCTCCAAGGCATGCATGATTAACTTCGGGCGTCAGACTCGTATTCTATCGGAACTCGGAGTCCACGTTCGTTGGGTCAGCTCATCCAATCGCTCCGCACGACAGCTTTCCCGACGATGACGCACCAGGCACGGGGTTTGCCCGAGGTTTTGTAGGAGCGCTGACTCGTTGCCCTTTTTGGGCGTTAAGCTTGTGGACACCTGCATCGTGATGCTGCGATCTGCTGTCGTTTTTGCCTCGCTTATTTTTCAACGCTATGATTGCATCTGTGGGTCATGCCATCCTGAAACAGAGCTGCATTTGCCCGAGATCTTTTCGCTAGTGTCCCCGAGATCTGGACGCTAGTACAGTCCGCCCCATGAACGGACGGACACGACCGCGCACGGACCGGGGTTTATACAGTGCGAAAACCCTTATTTTGCGCACGGTCGTGTCCGACAAGCAAGCAGCCACAGTAACCGTTGACTGGCGTCGCGGGAAGCAGGTGCCATGTGGCAAAGCATGGCAACCGGGTAGTGGGGTCAGAATTCCACCTCCCAAGCCTTGAGGTTCCAAGCTTCTTCTAATCACAGCGCCCAAGAGGCCAGCTAGCCCTCCTTCATCTGGCAGTGCAACATCGGGCATCAGTGACCCCTGACCATTCAGGGGGGGACTATATTCTAGGAGCCTTGTTGCAAGATTATATCATCTAGAAATCAGGTCCTCTGGTTGGCTGCAATCAGTAGAACCCTATGCCATAACGTCGTTCAGTCCCGAGCGAGCGTCACCCACCACCGAGAATTGGTAAGGATTTAAGGGGGCGAGCCGCTAGTCCAAATTCTTCTAAGGGTGGCCAAATCTGCTCGCGAAATACTCCACCAACTCTCGGTGGTGGGTGATTCTCGCTCGTACATAGGTGAACCACATTAACAGAAGAACTATCGGGTTCTACAGCTAACAAGCTCGGGGAGCTATAGTGCCCGGCGGGGAACTGTATGGCCGAATGTTCCTGAACTATATGCTCTATAGTTGAGTGGTCTCATTTGTAAAAAGCAATAGACTTTATAAGACGTCCATTTCTGAATGTGTGAAAGAGACCACGTCTATATTTATTCAAGCCACACTGCCCGGAAGCTTGCCTCTTTGTTGCTAGCGCACTCAACTGCCACTTTGTATCATTAGTCTTCCTATCCTTCTTTCAGTTATCTCGTTGCGAAATCTCCTCGATACACAATGACAGTTACGGAAATCAGTCTCGGGGGGGAACAAGCCACGGACCCGTCCATGTCGTCGGCGGAGCAGACCTTTGGCGATGAGAATCTTCTGAGCACTCAGCCAAAAGCGTCAGCTCGCAACATGGGCACTTTCCGATGGATCCTAACATGCTCGGCCTTATACTCGGCAACTCTTCTCTACGGTCTCGACACCACAATCGTGGCAGATGTGCAGGTTCCCATCGTGGAAAAATTCGGACAAATTGAAAAAATGACGTGGATTGGAGCTGCATTCCCTCTTGGGTCGGTCGCCATCATTCTGCCTCTTGGAGTCATGTACGAATCGTTTGATTCTAAATGGTTGTACATTATGAGCTTCGCTCTTTTCGAGACAGGGAGCGCTCTCTGTGGCGCCTCCCCAAACATGAATGCACTCATCATTGGCAGAGTTATCGCTGGTATTGGTGGTTCGGGTCTGTACCTAGGGTAAGTTTGTATCACGAACAGCCGTTGTTTCTGTTTTTAACTGTGGCGTAGGAACCTAAACATCTTTGCAAGCCTCACTGCCATTCAAGAACGCCCTATGTATGTTGCTGGTGCAGGCCTTTGCTGGGGTGTAGGCGCTATTCTGGGACCAGTCATAGGCGGAGCTTTTGCAAAGAGCTCTGCTACCTGGAGATGGGTAAGAACTACTACTGATATTGTACAATAGAGATTTATTTGCTAACTGTGATAGTCATTCTATATCAACCTAGTCGTTGCAGCATTCAGCGGTCCTACTTATCTGTTCTCTCTACCCTCAATTCCAGCGAGACCAGGCGTCTCCACTCTGAAGAAGATTTCCGAAGTCGACATTCTCGGCACTACACTTTTCGCGGGCATATTTGCGATGTTCATCATTCCCTTGACCCTCGCTGAAGGTTCCTGGGCATGGGGCGCCGCTAGTACCATCATATGTCTCGCCCTCTGCGGTGTCCTCACGGCAACCTTCATTGTACAGCAAGCATTTTCCATCCTTACGACTCCGGAGCGACGCATTTTCCCTGTTGGTCTGCTCTACAGCAGAACAATGATCTTATTGTTTATTTCTACGTCTGCAACTTCGACAAATCTCTTCATCCCGGTTTACTATATACCGATCTACTTCCAGTTCACTCGCGGGGACGAGCCCATCCAGGCTGCTGTTCGGCTTCTCCCATTCGTCCTCGTTGGTGTGTTTACTACGATGCTAAGCGGGGGCATAATGCCTAAATCTGGCTTTTACATGCCATGGTACGTCCTTAGCGGCGTTATGGGCACTACGGGTGGGGCTCTCATGTACACGGTGAAGAGTAGCACATCTGTTGCGACTGCATACGGTTACAGTATACTAATTGCTATTGGCGCCGGCGGTTGCTTACAGCTCGGATATTCCATCGCACAGGCTATCAACCCCGTTTCTAAGCACCCATCAGCTATTCGATTCATCAATATGGCACAACTAGGGGGTACGACTATTGCTTTAACTATTGCGGGACGATTATTCCAGACATACGCTTTCAAGAATGTTAAAAATGCGGTTGCTGGTCTTGGCTTCACGGATGCACAAGTTTCAGCCGCGGTTTCTGGAGCCCAAGGGACGCTGTTCGATTCGTTGACTCCGCAAGTCAGGGCGGCTGTTCTGGAAGGTATCGTCAAAGCCATTTCGAAGGCTTATGTTCTTGTTATTGCGGGAGGGTCCACAACTCTCATTTGCTCCTTCTTCATGAAGAGAGAGAAGCTATTTCAGAACAAGGTTTCCCCCGTTGAAGAAATCCTAGAACAGAAAGAATAGACTCTAGGCGCAAATGTAGGGAAATTGAGGCCGGAAGTTATTAAGTCTCTCTGGAAGGGGCATATCAGCTAGGAATGGGGAGCCTGTTAGACACAGTATTGTTGCATGGGTGTACGGTTTCAGGAGCATATGACCTCGCGGGCGAGGGCTGACCGGGTTCTGTTTATCTGTTCGTTCGTTTGTTGGTCGATTCTTTTATTTTGTGGATGTAGACCGCCTTCGGCGCACGTTACTTGGCCGTTCAGCTAAAGGGGGTAGGAATACCTGCCCTCTCCGGCTACCTGGGGGCCTAAAAATCGCAGGAGTGGGTTCCATTTACAGGAGTTATAATTATGAAAACAAAAATACGGCAGCAGGAAAAACCCAAGCGTGTGTGAAACTGTGTGGTGTTTTTCTATCTGTTCGTTTGTAGCTACGTAGCTTCTCTATAAACACAGCCCTCTTCCTATCACCACCTCGTGCCTCTCTCTCTAGTTCCTGCTGCCTGCGTCAGGTTATGAGCGGCTGTTGCTGCAAGCTGCATCACTGAGCTACCTAGAAGGAGCCACACGTTTGGGGGTTGGTAGTGCTGCTGTCCTGAATTCCTGGCCTCTACGAATAGGTAGCTCCTGCAGCGTTAAGAGTGCTGCGGCCTCGCTTTCTTTACTCTCCTGAGTCAACTCTCTCTCTTCATCGTTTATTTGTTCACAAGAAACCACTCACCATGGCGGCCGACCGCGCTGATATACCCCTTCCTCCGCTGCCTCTCCTCGTGGCGACGGCGAGTATGAAGAATGGAAGCGAGTTGTGGAGAAGCGGCTCTTTATATATGACCTCAAGACCTTTGGCGCGCTGCCTCCAACGACCGATCTGAACTGACAGACCTAGTAGACAAACGGCCTTTCAACAGCTTTCGAAGAACACCTACGTTCCTCTGACAAACCACGAAGCACGGCTGAGGAGATTCTTCGCTCTTTCTGAGAGGTCTGTGTGGCTAAGGGCTACAATTAGAACTTTAATACGTGGCTTGATTTCATCACTTTGCGGCGCGACACTCTTGTCATTCTTGATTAAAAGAAGAGCTGCGAGTGCGACATGCCTGTTTCAACACCCCAATCTGCACCTTGCCCGACATCTTGCTCACCCGCTGCGGCGCAGTCTCAGAGGTACCCACCAAAAATTGTCAAGTTTTAGCGAGGGGCCTCAAATCTGTCCCAGGTCACGAATTTGGGCCCCATCCTGTAACCGCCAGCCACCAGCCGCCAGCCGCTTCGCCCTATGTCCTCACCCATGCTCCCCTTCAACCCTTCAACACTCAACCTCAACAAACGCCAGACCGGCTCCTTTACTCATTCGAACAAACGCATTATCTAGCCACTCAACGTAACACACAAAAAAACGCTACCAGCTGCTCTGGCTTCCACCACTACGAGTCTATACTAGTGACTACCAGGGTCTGGTGGCGCGACGTGTTGATACGCAGACTTCGGGCTATATGCCCCCGGGGGTACGTTTGGATGCTGAGTCTCTCCGTGACTTGGCTACATGGGCAGTGCCATTCCACCCGTCTGAGATCCTTCTCAGCTCCAAGAAACCGGAAGATGCACTCGTCAAACGTCCTGAGAAGGTGCTTGTCAACAATAGGCAGACGGCGTACTTCTTCAAGCCTTTCCCCCCAGGAGCATTGACTGACGCGAGGACCGAGCTGGAGAGTTACAAGAGGATAGCCAAGGCGGAGCTGCGGCCGAATACACGCATCTGTCGATTGCATGGTGTTGTGCAGAACGAAGAGGGTCTTCCAATGGGCTTGTTACTAACTTACATTAGCCACGAGCGAAAAACGTTAGAGTTGGCCGTACGTCCTGACACGTCACTCTCAATGAGACAGCATTGGGCAGACCAGGTCACGGAGACTCTCGCGGATCTGCACAGAGCAGGGCTTGTCTGGGGAGATGCTAAGGCTGATAACGTCCTAATCGATACCGAGAATAACGCATGGATTGTGGACTTTGGAGGGAGTTTTACTGAAGGGTGGGTTGACAAAGAGATTGCTGGGACGGTAGAAGGGGATTTGCAGGGTCTCGAAAAGATTGTGTCTTTCGTATTGACGAACTGGCTGCCATAGGTCGAAGCTAAGTATCTGCTGAAGGGGAATTTCAGGTACGGCATCAAAATTGAATACTCCCTCGCGCCCACAGACTCTGTGCTCCTTCAATCGCCTGTGAAAAGGTGTCAAACACTTAGGATGTTGGCTAAAACTCACCAACTCTATACACGTCAGCCTGGACGCTTGTTTCTCCTTTTAGTACTACGTTCTCAGCTCCACAAGGGTCCTCTCCTTCCTTCACTCCAATTCTCAGCTGCACAGGGGTTATCATTCAGCTGCACAGGGGTTGTCATTCAGCTGGACTGACTCCGGCTCTCTCTCTATATATTCAGCCCCCATGGCTTCATCAATAGAAGCAGAGTTCTTATTCCAAACATCTCAAGTCAAACACCCACGAATGACGAAAACAAGTCACTGTCGAGACCTTGTAATCTCATGACTCTAGTTCTGAACGAGAGGAGTAATAGCGATTGAAGCGTTGCCTACTATTATGAAAGCGTCGAACGAGCTCCTGTACGACGTGGTTCCGCTTCCCGATTGGCTTCAAGACCTTCATGTATGTACAATCAAGGAAAGCTTATTGGTTGCGCCATGGCCCCAACGACAGCAGACACGTAATGATACATGTCGATGCTTACACATTCGCAAATGGGAAATCATAGCATTTCCAGCTGCATTCCTACATGAACCGATTCCTAAAAGCAACAACGGTGCACACATTGCCGTAATTCATCGCTCTATGTTTGGTTGAAATGGTTTTATCAGAACCAAACTCAGGTTGCAGCACTACAACCTAGGATCAACAACTCATATGCCAGAAAGCTACTCTCCGAACATCAGCTGTAGAGAACCCAGCTGAAATCTCAGCCGTAGAGAACCGAGCTGAAGCCTCAGCTGTGCAGGGCTCATCTGAACTTACTAGCGCGCCACCCTGGGGGTGGCCCCCTTCCTTCCCCTAGTATATATACAACTAGCTAGACGTCTATAGAAATCAGAGTTCACATCAATTTCAACCTGAGTAATGAGCTACTAACTCTCCTTGACAGTAAGCGCCTACGCAGAATGACACGATAGCCGCTTGGATTGAAAATAGCTTCCCGGCGCATCGATTTACGCAACCTCATCGAATCGGTTCTCGCAACAACATACGGAGTACATAGTGCTTCCCTGAAACACGAGCGGCGCGGTGGCTTACCTCTACGTATCATGTAGCGCTTGATCTATTCATGGCGATCGAAGCTCCTAACAATGCTTCCCCAGTCGGCTACACCCCTCTCCATATGAATATATCACTGGGATATTTCCCAAGAATCGATGTTCTACAAAATTACCATTGCCAAAAATCTTGTTGTTCAAACCACCTAGACCAGAAGTCTCTACTATCTGAACGAGACCTCTATCATTCGATAAATAACCATCAAGCTTCGAAACGAAACCATGACCACCGCTTACAATCTTGGACCCATGGTCGGTGGGAGAATCCATCAGTACGCAAATTCCGCTGGCCAAGTCTATTACGTTGATTCCGTTGCAAACACGACAAGCTACGCTATCCCAAATGGGTTTGGAGATGCGCCCGGCGTAAGTGATTTTTCTCAGACTACCTAATAATCGGTAGGCAAATGGCCCACTTGCTTGCCGATTACATTACGCGTAATTTTATGCCGCTAATCACTGGATAGGATTATTGGACCCGTGACACATTAAAGGCTTGGCCACAATGATAAAGTCTACAGTATATGCATCTTAAGCAATGCTAAAAGTGCGAACTAGGAATAACAACAGGACCGGCAGGGCTGTTCTCAGAGACCCAACCCCTCCTCTCTCTCGAACTTATCTCGATGATGAAAATGTCCAGGCCGCCATTCAACTACTACTTCGGGTACCGGGCTCGAATGAACATGTTTACCGAAGGCCTATGGGAAATATCCTACGCTTCCTCTTCCCCGCGACCGAAGGGTATGATGTGATCTAGGAGGTAGAGGGCGACGCCAGCACTCGCTCGGACTTTGGCGTATTCAAGGTGTCTCGAAGGCCCGGCGGAACTCTCTGGCAATATAGTTTCATGCTTACTGAAAGCAAGAAGCAGGGAGAGGCTTGGGGTAGCTCAGAAGATCACCTTTATAGCCATCTCGCTGGGACTGACAACGAGAGCAAGCATGTGTATGGAATGCTTTAGATCGGTTTAGAGGTTCAATTCTATAAGTATGCACGAGGAGCATTTACCAAGGTTGGGGGAAAGATGCACCTTGTTACACATGCCAACGACATGGTTACTTGGAGTCGATAGCTTAAGGCGAACCCGTTGCCATTCGTTTAGACGGACAGATCGTTCTGAATAGAAATGGGAGATAGATGAGATGCTCGAGCTTGTGTTATTTAGGTCTTCGGCGAAACTTGAGCTAGAAGAAATGTAAACCAGCATTTAAACATTCCTTCGTTGATTCTTATTCGTCACTGTTACGGGATCGTAAGGTAGACTAGCTTTGTCTGAAACGAGAAGGTTGTTCCTGTTAACCTCTGACAACCGTGTAGCTATCAGCATATAGCTAGTACCTGGCCGTGGTAAGCATCGGTGACACAGCGGTAGCAATGTGTATTCGAGGTAGTTAATGTGCAACACGAAACGCATCATTGAAAAAGAGTTGTATTCGAAGAATGGGTGTTCTAAATAAGTTTACTTATATGATATCCTACTAAAGGTATTGCTAAACATGAGATGGGACTCCACAGGACTCCACGGCGTCCTATTCCCTTGAGCTTCTTCTCTCTTAATTTCCCGGCCACTAGACTTCTATGCGAAGTTCGATCTAGCACCGAGTATGCAGCCAACTCTAGTGGTATTAACTGGTCCCGCTGAGACCTTATCAAGGATCATATCCTACAGCTTAATAGGAAGGCGGTGAATTAGAGCCGTAGGAGCACTAGTCTGTGTAGTTTTAAGGAGAATCTCGATAGCTTCATTAGAAGGAGGATTTGTACCATCGAATAGACGCTTGGGATTTGTATGTCTTATGAAGTTGTTGCTGATCCGATAAAGAATGATCTCCTGCACTAAGAGGATGAGGTAAGTAAGGCCTCTGTCGGCTACTTTGGAAGAACCGACTCAGGTTGAAATTGATGTGAACTCTGATTTCTATGGGTGTCTAGCTCGTTGTTTATATACTAGGGGAAGGAGGGGGGCCAGCCCCGGGGGCATAACGTGGTATCTCTTCCTGACGCGTTACTTGATTCATCCTGTTTCCTGATACAGTACTGATACCGTGCTGCAGCACTGCTGTTGCACTACCTGTTACTTCCTCCTGTATCAGCATGTTATCCTGATACGTTACTGCATATGAGTTGCTGACCCTAGGTTGTAGTGCTGCAACCCGAGTCCAACTCGCTCCAGCCTGATGTCGTCCTGGTTTGCTAACTACTACAGGTTCGACAGCTTGCCACAGGTGCCTAAGATCAGCCCAGCGACCCTGCGCTCGACCCTCTCGACAAGCTCTCCTCTTCACACGTTCACCCTACCTCGCCCGCGCGTCAACACACTTAACAGCCACTCTCTCATCCTTCTCCCCGACCTTATCTGCCCCGCGCGTCAACGCGATCCGCAGCCGCCCTCACAAATCAACTCGCTCGTCATGGCAGCCCAAACCCCCGCCGCGGCCGCTGAAACCTACAACAAATTTGCTGGGTGTTACGTTGGGATGGGCCATAACCTTGACATTGAACGAGCTTTCTTCATGACGGCAACGGCGCCGTAGCTGTCGCAACAAAGCAGCTGGTTACAGGCGACGGAGTCACCTTTGGCGGCTGCACAAAGGAGTACAATAATGAGGAGCGGGAATTGCGGGGCGCTGAACAAGACTCCAGCAAAGCAGGGCGATGGACCGTCGGGGTGTATGCAACCTGAACGAGGGTGATGGTTGCGCATTGACTGAAGCTAGTTGAATCGTTGCGTACTGGATTCTGCCGCCGATGTTGACTTCAGCTATCGTACAGACGAATGATTCCATTTAAACCCGCCATTCCCGACCTCTGCTTCCGCGGCCTTCGCGTTCAGTTGCTTTCATGGAGACACACAGCGCATCGCTTATGACCACATTCAGCGCAGTTCCCTCTCGTAGAGACCTTAACTGGATGTTTGCAGGAACAACACTGGCGGTGAGGTCTTATCCTAGGGCGCCTTTCCTCTAAGTTTTCAAAAATTTCTGCGCTTCTAGCTTCCCCCTTAATTTTGAGCTTTGCGAGAAGTGCATTAATATCTAGACAGTCCTCATCTGCTGTCACTGTTTCGGAATTCACCCTACATACCATATCTATAGTGGCATCTGTGGTGGTATCTGTGGTGGCAGCTTTAGTCTTCTTTCGATGGTCTGCCGCCTCTCTTGCTGTTACTGTAGACTTTCGTTTACGAAGAGGATGTGGAGGATCAAGTGAAGCCGGCATAATTCCGTGTGTTCGTAGCTAAAATGAATAATAGCTCATTAGCTTTCGTATTAAAAGAGAGATGGAAAAATACTGTTCTTACTATAAATAAGGGAAGCAAACCTGGACAATCAAATTCTAAGGGGCTGCCGTCTTTAAATGTAGGAATCCTAGACCTTGTAATCACTAAGTATGCGCCCGAATTGTTTAACTATGCCCCAAGATGAAGCACTAGAAATCTATATCCCGTGGCAGTCCTCTCGGCTCAACATTTGACGAATGTGGGCCTGGGGTTGGCGAGCAGAGGCATGGCTCAACGAAATTAAGTATATAACAAAGACATTTGCCACTCTTTCACAACATTATTAACTAGCACAATATGCGATTATACTCAAGTTCACTACAGATGCTTCCACCTCCGCTACACTGTACGCGCATGGTGCACAAAGTATCAAGAGGCACACAAACGCTGTCCAGCCAATGTCGTTGCACCCCCGATACCGAGTCTAGGTCGCGTTCACTATGCTGTTGTTCATTTCCCTTGGCCTATCATCGAAGACTGTGTTTTCTCAAGGCCTCTTCTATCGAGACTTTATCTTGGTCATGGTACGTGACCATGGCGACTTTCGCTACGTGCTACTTGTGCGCATGTCCGAGAAAAGCGCGCAACGCCCTGGATCAAAGCGGTGGAAAGGGTATGCAACTTCTTGATATGTTTGGAATGATGATACTTACTTGTCCAGAGTTCCCATGATGCTCATTGATGACCGTTGCATCTGTCCAGTGACCCTCTTCTTGTCACTTGCCCTCGCCGATGGTGTCCTGGAAGGGGTGAGCGATTCGACCGAACTAAGACATCTCCAAGAAACAACCAAAGATGACTTCACAACGTTTGTGTACAAATCCACTCTGGAAGACCGGGCCCTTTTTCGAAAAGCTAGTTTGCGAGGAGATTTGTCCTGGGCCAGTGTGCCAGGAGTATTCATGCAAACTATGATGAAGGAGCTCGTGATGCGGGGGGATCATGAAGACAGTCTGGCTAAATGGAGCTACGACAACCAAAAATCCTTCGTACGCAGCGATAAGGAACGCAAAAGTAAGTACCTTCGGCCAATCGAGACCTACGCCTGAGAATTGACCGCATTAGGATCCGATTCCGCAAACAACAGCATCAAGGCGGTCATTCTAGGAAGGGGGCAGAGTACAGCAATAACGACTTTACTCCATCGAAAGGGCATCGAGATCATGCCTTTGACTCAGGTTGCAGCACTACAACCTAGGATCAACAACTCATATGCCAGAAAGCTACTCTCCGAACATCAGCTGTAGAGAACCCAGCTGAAATCTCA